>NC_091762.1:64941679-65244143 GCF_029378745.1 Bos indicus | reverse complement strand
GAGTCAGTGATGCCATCCAACCATCTCATCCTCTGTCGTCCCCTTCTCCTCCTGCCCTCAACTTTCCTAGCATCAGGGTCTTTTCAAATGAGTCTGCTCTTCTCATCAGATGTCCAGAGTATTATAGTTTCAGCTTCAACATCAGTCCTTCCAATGAACATCCAGGACTGATCTCCTATAGGATGAACTGGTTGGATCTCCTAGCAGTCCAAGGGACTCTCAAGAGTCTTCTCCAACACCACAGTTCAAAAGCATCAATTCTTCTGTGCTCAGCTTTCTTTATAGTCCAACTCTCACATCCATACATGCCTACTGGAAAAACCATAGCCTTGACTGGATGGACCTTAATCACATGTACAGGTAGGTAAAGAACACAGCTCACACATAACAACCTATTATCAGTCAGTTCAGTGGCTCAGTTGTGTCTGACTTTTTGCGACTCCATGGACTGCAGCACACCAGGTTTCCTTGTCCATCACGAACTCCTTGCTGCTGCTGCTGCTGCTGCTAAGTCACATCAGTCGTGTCCAACTCTGTGGGACATCATTGATGGCAGCCCACTAGGCTCCGCCGTCCCTGGGATTCTCCAGGCAAGAACACTGGAGTGGGTTCCATTTCCTTATCCAATGCATGAAAGTGAAAAGTGAAAGTGAAGTCATTCAGTAGTGTCTGACTCAGCTACCCCATGGACTGTAGCCTCCCAGGCTCCTCCATCCATGGGATTTTCCAGGCAAGAGTACTGGAGTGTGCTGCCATTGTCTTCTCGGTCACCAACTCCCGGAGTTGCTCAAACGCGTATCCATTGAGTTGGTGATGCCATTCAACCATCTCATCCTCTGTCATCCCCATCTCCTCCTCCTCCTCAATTTTTTCTCATCATCAGGGTCTTTTCCAATGAGTCAGCTTTTTGCATCAGGTGGCCAAAGTATTTGAGCTTCAGCTTCAGCATCAGTCCTTCCAATGAATATTCAGGACTGATTTCCTTTAGGATTAACTGGTTTGAATTCCTTGCAGTCCAAGGGACCTCTCAACAGTCTTCTCGAACACCACAGTTCAAAAGCATCAATTCTTTGGTGCTCACCCTTCTTTATGGTCCAACTCTCACATCTATACATGACTACTGGAAAGACCATAACTTTGGCTGGACAGAACTTTATCAGCTAAGTAGTGTCTCTGCTCTTTAATATGCTGTCTAGTTTGGTCACAGCTTTTCTTCCAAGGAGCAAGTGTCTCTTAATTTCATGTCTGCAGTCACCATCTTCAGTGATTTTGGAGCCAAAAAAATAAAGTCTGTCACTGTTTCCATTGTTCCCCCCATGTATTTGCCATAAAGTGATGGGACGGGATGCCGTGATCTCAGTTTTTTGAATGTTGAGCTTTAAGCCAACTTTTTCACTCTCCTCTTTCACTTTCATTAAGAGGCTCTTTAGTTCTTCTTCACTTTCTGCCATAAGGGTGGTGTCATCTGCGTATCTGAGGTTATTGATATTTCTCCTGGCAATGTTGATTCCAGCTTGTGCTTCATCTAGCCCAGCATTTTGTATAATGTACTCTGTGTAAAAGTTAAACAAGCAGGGTAACAGCTTTTATATACTACTTTCCCAGTTTGGAACCAGTCCATTGTTCCATGTCCAGATCTAACTGTTACTTCTTGACCTGCATACAGATTTCTCAAGAGGCAGGTCAGGTGGTCCCGTATACCCATTTTTTGAAGAATTGTCCACAATTTGCTGTGATCCGCACAGTCAAAAGCTTTGGTGTAGTCAGTAAAGCAGAAGTAGATGTTTTCTGGAACTCTCTTGCTTTTTCTGTGATCCAACAGATTTTAGCAATTTGATCTTGTTTCCTCTGCCTTTTCTAAATCCAACTTGAACATTTGGAAGTTCATGGTTTGTGTACTCTTGAAGCCTGGCTTGGAGAATTTTGTGCATTAGTTTCCTAGCATGTGAGATGGGTGCAATGGTGCAAGTTTGAATATTCTTTGGCATTGCCTTTTTGGGATTGGAATGAAAACCTACCTTTTCTAGTCCTATGGCCACTGCTGAGTTTTCCAAATTTGCTTGCATATTGAATGCAGCACTTTAACAGTATTATATCTGATAGACAGAGTGCCTAAAGAACTATGGATGGAGGCTCATGACTTTGTACAGAGGCAGTAATCAAGACCATGCCTAAGAAAAAGAAATGCAAAAAAAGTCAAAATGGTTGTTTGAGGAGGACTTACAAATAGCTGAGAAAAGAAGAGACGCTAAAGGCAACCAAATGATTAAACCACAAAAATATGATGCTCAACCACGGCTGTTACATATGAAGAATGATTTCTTAACATTAGTCAGCCAGCAAGAGAATAAACTTTGCCAAGAGCTAGAAGCAAACACAAAAACAGAGAGAAAGAGAAATTTGGAAAATGTGAATTTCCACTGCAACTTAGGAACTCATGCAAAGTCCAAAGGGCAATGAAAGTGCACTGGAGATCTTTTATCTTTCAGATCATAAGGTCTATTTCTCAAACAATTAAGCTTAATTACCTCAAGCAAGAGAGTCTACTTACACCTTGTAAACCGGCAAGGTATAACTTTCATTGTCAAAATCATGTCTCTCATACAAATATAACGAGCAAATATCAAAGATGTTTTTGATTCATTAATGAGGGAATTTGTTGGAGGATAAAGTTGATTCAGAACATTTGAGACACAGGAATTTTTCATAGTTAGTTGGAAAACAGATGCTGAAATAAATTTGTTAAGTTAGGAACAAAATGGTTTAATGTTCTACACGTCAATAATACTTTAAATTTTGTGTTTATTTTTTTATCAGACAAATTAATTTCTTCTCTACCAGACAACAATATACAAGTTAATAGTAAACTTAGCACATTCTAGGCAATCAGTAGTAAACAGCAGTAAAAAGTGTATTTCCCTGGAGAATTAAATAACCCTGGGTAAGCCTGTCATACAATGTTTCAGTGCAATATTAACAACACGTAGTCATTTTCTGCCTCATTTCCTTTTTTGGATTATTTTTCTTAACAGATCTTTGAGATTTATTGTAGAAAGAGATTTGGAAGTTTTTTAATTGAAATGAGATAAATGAATCAAATTTGGGCTTTTTCTGTAAGAACAAATAGGTCTTAGAACTTTGGATAGTGATAAAGGGATTATATTACAGTGTAACTGTTTATTACTCATGATTTTTAGAGTTTATACTTACATTTGATCAGTTTATTTTTCTTTCACTGTGTTATATATTGCTTCACAGTTTATTGTGAGTTTAGGTGTTACCCTTTGGCAATTACAATGATATTTAAAATGACAATACTATTAAGAAAGTCAGTATACATCTTTAATTTAGTTTCTGAAAATAAATACGAAAACACTGAAGAAGATATATTAAATTCTAAACTGCTTTTGGAGTAAAGGTCACATAAATTTTATTTTTGAGTCCTAATTGTGAATATAGAACTCTAAAATAATTATTTATAAGAATACAACACAAAAACAATAATAAATTATTTTAATTTATGCTTTCTGTGAACAGAATGGCTGCTGGAATTCTGAAAGGGTTCAGATAAATGGGCTTCTTCCCTTCTTTTGCATCTATATCTGGAATCAGGCTTATGAGGAGAACAGAAGATATTAAGAAGAGGTGGCAAGAATACAAAAGAGAACTGTACAAAAAAGATCTTCAAGATCAAGATAATCATGATGGTGTGAACACTCACCTAGAACCAGACATCCTGGAATGTGAAGTCAAGTGGGCCTTAGAAAGCATCACTACAAACAAAGCTAGTGGAGGTGATGGAATTCCAGTTGAGCTATTTCTAATCCTGAAAGATGATGCTGTGAAAGTGCTGTACTCAATATACCAGCAAATTTGGAAAACTCAGCAGTGGCCACAGGACTGGAAAAGGTCAGTTTTCATTCCAATCCCAAAGAAAGGCAATGCCAAAGAATGTTCAAACTACTGTACAGTTGCACTCATCTCACATGCTAGGAAAGTAGTGCTCAAAATTCTCCAAGCCAGGCTTCAGCAATACATGAACCGTGAACTTCCAGATGTTTAAGCTGGTTTTAGAAAAGGCAGAGGAACCAGAGATCAAATTGCCAACATCTGCTGGATAATCAAAAAAGTAAGATCAGTCCAGAAAAACGTCTATTTCTGCTTTATTGACTATGCCAAAGCCTTTGATAATAATAAACTCTGTGAATCACAATAAACTGTGGAAAATTCTCAAAGAGATGGGAATACCAGACCACCTGACCTGCCTCATGAGAAACCTGTATGCAGGTCAGGAAGCAACAGTTAGAACTGGACATGGAACAACAGACTGGTTCCAAATAGGAAAAGGAGTATGTCAAGGCTGTATATTGTCACCCTGCTTATTTAACTTATATGCAGAATACATCATGAGAAACACTGGGCTGGAAGAAGCACAAGCTGGAATCAAGATTGTGGGGAGAAATATCAATCACCTCAGATATGCAGATGATACCATCCTTATGGCATAAAGTGAAGAGGAACTAAAGAGCCTCTTGATGAAAGTGAAAGAGGAGAGTGAAAAAGTTGGCTTAAAGCTCAACATTCAGAAAACTAAGATCATGGCATCTGGTCCCATCACTTCATGGCAAATAGATGGGGAAACAGTGGAAACAGTGGCTGACTTTATTTTTTGGGCTCCAAAATCACTGCAGATGGTGACTGCAGCCATGAAATTAAAAGATGCTTACTCCTTGGAAGGAAAGTTATGATCAACCTAGACAGCATATTAAAAAGCAGAGACATTACTTTGCCAGCAAAGGTCCATCTATTCAAGGCTATGTTTTTTCCAGTGGTGATGTATGGATGTGAGAGTTGGTCTGTGAAGAAAGCTGAGAACTGAAGAATTGATGCTTTTGAACTGTGGTGTTGGAGAAGACTCTTGAGAGTCCCTTGGACTATAGGAGATCCAACCAGTCCATCCTAAAGGAGATCAATCCAGGGTGTTCACTGGAAAGACTGATGCTAAAGCTGAAACTCCAATACTTTGGCCACTTCATGCGAAGAGTTGACTCATCAGAAAAGACCCTGATTCTTGGAGAGATTGAGGGCAGGAAGAGAAGGGGATGACAGAGGATGAGATGGCTTGATGGCATCACCAACTCAGTGGACATGAGTTTGAGTAAACTCCGGGAGTTGGTGATGGACAAGGAGGCTTGGCGTGCTGCAATTCATGGGGTCGCAAAAAGTTGGACACGACTGAGCAACTGAACTGAACTGATCTTAGGGGAAGAGGTAGAATCAGCATATCAAATTTATGCTCTCGGTATGCCCAGTTCCTGAGTCTCTTTGAGGTAATTTCTGTCCATCTGCAGGTGGTTTACAGACATATGTTTAAATTTTAAATACTCTGTATCACATATTCCAGGAAGAAATAAATATTGTATCTTTTATTTATATCTGGTGGGTATCTTATCAAGTGTTTCTAATAATGTACCTATATCTTTACATCTAGAAAATTAATCCCATGCAAAATAGCCAGATTTAATCTCTTTTAAAAGTAGAAATATTTGACTTTAATTGTCATATACTCATCTAAGCCTTAAGATATGCAGTTTATTATTCCAATTTTTATTGATAAGGAAATCAAAGTTAGTAATGATTAAAGGACTTACCTGATATCACCAAACTTGTCAGTTGGATGGGGATTTCACCAGGATCTTTCTTACTATTTGCAATGTAGGAGTCTCAGGAGGTGTGGGTTCGATCTCTGGTTAGAGGAGAGCCCCTGGAGGAGGGCATGGAAACCCACTCCAGTGATCTTGCCTGAAGAATCCCATGGACATAGGAGTCTGGTGGGCTTAGCTCCATAGGGTTGCAAAGAGCCTGGACATAACTGAGCGACTTAGGATGCATGCATACTTCCTTAAATTACTAACACTTGCACCACTGCAAAACCTCTTGGAGGTTACCCCTGTTTCTGCTATTCTTCACTGTATTCTTCCTGACAATACACTATATAATAGTCAAAGATTTTTTTTTAATTCCACAGTATCTAATTATATTTGAAATATGATTCAAACTGTAGTATGGCCTATGAGGCAATACTTAATTTGGTTTTTGCCTATCTAATGGTTCCATCTCTTTCATTTTCTCTTTTGTCCACTCAAAACTCATCCTTCTCCCCGCCTCCCCTCAAAAGGACTTCTTTTTACTTCACACATGCCTTTTGGTTTCTGAACTTGCTGTTGCTTTTGAAATTGTCTCCTCCCAGATCTTTACATAACAGGCTCTTTCTAATTTCTTATCATCTGCCTAAATGATCTTTTGACCACACTATTTAGCACAGTCCTCTGCCTCATCAATCTCCATCCAATTAGTTTCTTCAAAACGTGACATGACTCATTCATTCAACAGTACTTGTTAAGTACTTATAGTGCCTAGGACTCTCCTAGACATTGGGATATGGCAGTAAATAAAGTAGACATAAATTCCTGGCTTCATAAAGCATTCATTCTGGTTGAAGGAGACAGCCAATAAACAAATAAGTAAAATCAATGTTATCTCAGTAGTGATAAGTGTTATATAGAAAAAAAAATAAAATAAGAAGACAGATTGAAGGTGTTGGACAATAGGAACAGTATGGCAATTTAAAATAGATTTTCAGGAAAAGCCTCTTTGAGAAGATGGGATTTGAACCATCTTGAAGAAGCTGAGAAAGTGAGCTATGCTTATATTTGCAGGAAGAAAATTCCAGGTGCATGCTTTGACATTCCTGAAATATATTTACTATTAGTAGTCTTTCCCCTACATTAGGCTCTAGTTCTATGAAATCAGGGACCTGTCTGGTGCTTTTTAGAGTCTAGAATAGTGTCTGCTGCACTAGATACACTTTAATATCTAACAATATTCTTCTGTTTGCTTTCAGTGCATATTTTCAGTAATGAAATATTTTTGGATTATATTTTTAACACATAGCATATTGGATTAGTGTCATCAGGGAAATGACACCTAAACTCTTTTCCTGATCTGACGTTGTACATATGCATTCTTACTATACTTCAGTACTCATATTGTCTTACACTTGAAAGCTTTCAAATTTCTCTGCCATTTTTCTAACCACTTATCCAGGCTCACAAAATCTTCCTAGTTTATAGTCATTAACTTGATATTTTGCTACCCATCTAGAAGTTTAGTATTATCTTCAAAATTATGAATCTTATTATATATTTCCTTTATATGTCATTTATATAGATATTAAATGTGACTGGGTCACAACAAAATGTCATCTTGAGGCCCATATATTCCTACTTTTTATCTGTACTTTCCATACTAACCCATGGAAAAATGGGACTGGACCACCAGATCTCTTAATTTCATCTTATGTTTTTCTTTGTATAGAACTTTGGCAAAAACTGTGTAATTTATTTATTTCTTTCCCTTTCACTTCCCAGCTCCCAATGTGCCAGCTTATTTCAATTTTTAATATTAATGATGCCTGCCAAATTATTCCCTCCAAGTCTCTTTCAACTTAGCCAACATTTTGATTATTCTTATACCAGTAAGTATCATGAATCCAACCAGACTGAAATTCCAGTTAGATCAAAATAAAGATTTTCAGTGCAAAAGTATTCCTACATTTGTATCATAAACCTTTAATCCTTAATTTGGTTGTAGAGAAATCTGAACATCATGAAGAATACAAAGAATTCTAAATAATTTTGTTGGATTTCTTCTGACTCTCATTTTTTAATCTTTTTAGGGGCATTTCTTGCATACCAATAATTTTCTCTTTCTTTCCCTCATAAAGGCAGCAATACTCTAATTAGGAAGCTATTTGCATTTGCTGGATCTAAATACTTGGTATTTGTCTTGGTAACAAAACAAAACAGAACAAAAATCAGACAGCTCAATTCAGAGTCTTTACATAAACCTGGCAAGAAGACAAATTTCCCATTTTTTTGCACTGAGTGAGGAACTCTGCCTTACCTGCAGAGATCTTGTCGAGACATAGCAAGTAGCTGGCAGAGCGTATGCTTTGCTGGGTGTCTTTGAGTATCCTGTGGTGCAGGGAGTCTGAATCACCCTCCCAGCCTCCTGTGCATATTTTACAGATGCTGCTCCAGGAAGATCCATACTTCCTGGAGTCCTCAGAAGTGTTTGAAATTCAGAGGCTTGGCAAGGCATACTCATCTGATGCTTTCTCATTTAATCTTGCCGAAAGGGGTGATTCTTGGAAAGTGTGAAAATACCTTACCAAGCTACATCAACAGATGTATAGTAACTGAAACTCATTTTAAATACCTAAGGGGATTCATTCTCTTGACATACTTTTAACTCCCATTATGATTAATGGAAGCATTACATGATTTACAGCATGCTCCTGACTTTAGAGGGCTGATGTCTGTAGAGGAAAGAACCATTAACAGATTTATGAAATTTATTCACATTTCTACTATTGTGGAAAATAATTTCTTAGCTTACCTTCCACTCATGACTTGATTATAAGTATCACTATATCCATCCATATTGACAGAATGTCAGGGTTTGCAATAAATTAAACAAACAAACAAACAAACAAAAAACTCCTAATCTAATTAGAAAATTTCAACACAAGATTATTCACTGTCAGGTATTAATGACTGCAATGAAAGCAGAAAATTTTAGCTAAAGCAAATGATTAGACTCAGCAACACACTCAATGGCTTGACTAGTTTGTCTTCCCTTCCTTCTACATTAACATTTGTATGAACTTTAGGAGGAGCTACCTAATTCTTTATATATTTTTTAAACAAATTAAAAAACACTCTTTTTAAAAATATGTTAAACAACATATTCTTTATATGTTGTGTTTTTAATTCTTTTTATGTTTTTTAACATGAGGTTTTTCCTACACACTTATCAGAAAGCCTCTATTTGACAGTGGGCTGAGGAGCTGAAGATTGGAGTTTTCCCTGTATACATCCTGAATTTAACATGTGCTTTTAGTCCTGTGATAAGATGGGAATCAATAATGATTGCTCCAAAATGTTATATTTATAATAATCAATTAATTATTAGGTACAATTCTTAATATGTGATTAAGTAAATCTGGAGTGACATTAGGCTTCTAGTTTTTTTTTTTTTTTTAATTAACTGTTATAGGCAAGTCCAATGACATTAGTTACACTATTTTATTCACGCAATAAATGTTTATTGAGCACCACTCTGTCTCAAGCACAGTTGTGGTGCTGTAGATACACAGTGAACTAAAAAGACAAAAACTTCTGCCATTGTGGAGCTTACATTCTAGAGGCTCTATTTTAAAACATTTAATTGTTCTAATGGATCTGATATGATCATCCAGAATGGTTGTGCAGATATTACATTGTATAGCTAAAGAGAAGGAATAAATATTTATGGTGTGGGCTTCCCTGGTGGCTCAGAAGGTAAAGAAACTGCTTGCAATGCAAGAGACTTGGGTTTGATCCTTGGGTCAGGAAGATCCCCTAGAGAAGGGAATAGTTACCCACTAAATATTCTTGCCTGGGGAATTCCATGGACAGACGAGCCTGGAGGAATACAGTCCATGGGGTCGCAAAGAGCCCGACATGACTGAGCAACCAACACGCACTACATAAATAGTAGTTTCTGAGGGGCACTGGAGCGACTGTGAGGAGATACCCCATGCCCAAGGGAAAATAAACCCCAATAAGATGGTAGGCACTGGAGCAACTGTGAGGAGATACCTCACATCCAAGAACAGAGAAGCCCCAGCAATGTGGTAGGTGCTGGAGCGGCAGCTGTGAGGCACTGGAGCAGCTGCTGCGCAGTGCTGGAGAGACTTTGAGGAGACATCCCATGTCCAAGAGCAAATAAGAAGCCCCAGCGAGACTGTAGGAAGGTCAAAATTGCATTTAGAATCAAACCCATGCCCACCAGAGATGCTCTGTGCTGCTGCTAAGTTACTTTAGTCATGTCCGACTCTGTGCGACCCCATAGACGGCAGCCCACCAGGCTCCCACATCCCTGGGATTCTCCAGGCAAGAATACTGGAGTGGGTTGCCATTTCCTTCTCCAATGCATGAAAGTGAAAAGTCAAAGTGAAGTCACTCAGTCGTGTCTGACTCTTCGTGACCCCATGGACTGCAGCCTTCCAGGCTTCTCCGTCCATGGGATTTTCCAGGCAAGAGCACTGCCTGGTGCCACTGCCTTCTCCGTACCAGAGATGCTCAGCGGGCTCAAATATACCTTGTGCACACCAGGACCCAGAGACCCCACAGAGACTGAGACAGACCTGTATTTGGGTGTCTCCTGAAGAGGTACGGGTAAGCAGCAGAATGCTGTGGGAGCAGAGGCTCTCAGTGCAGTAGACCTGGGTATGGCATAAGCTCTCTTGGAGGAAGTCGCCATTAACCCACCATAGAGCCACCAGAACTTACACAGGACTGGGGAAACAGACTCTTGGAGGGCACAAACAGAACCTTGTGCACACCAGGACCCAGGAGAAAGGAGCAGTTAACCCACAAGAGACTGACCCAGACTTGCCTGTGAGTGTCCAGGAGTCTCCAGAGGAGGCGTGGGTCGGTGGTGGCCTGCTACAGGGTTGGAGGCACTGAATGTGCATGGGACCTTTTGAAGGAGGCTGCCATTATCTTCATTACCTCCACCATAGTTTGGCATCAGGTCAAACAGGGAGGGAACATAGCCCTGCCCATCAACAGAAAATTGGATTAAAGGTTTACTGAGCATGGCCCCTCCCATCAGAACAAGACCCAGTTTCCCCCTCAGTCATTCTCTCCTATCAGGAAGCATGCATAAGCCTCTTATCATTCTCCATCAGAGGGGAGACAGACTGAAAACCACAATCACAGAAAACTAACCAATCTGATCACATGAACCACAGCTTTGTCTAACTCAATGAAACTATGAGCCATGCCATATAGGGCCACCCAAGACAGACGGGTCATGGTGAAGAGTTCTGACAGAATGTGGTCCACTGGAGAAAGGAATGGCAAACCACTTCAGTATTCTTGCCTTGAGAACCCTATGAACAGTATGAAAAGGCAAAAAGATAGGACACTGAAAGATGAACTCCTCAGGTCAGTAGGTGACCAATATGCTACTGGAGATGAGTGGAAAACTAACTCCAGAAAGAATGAAGAGACAGAGTCAAAGCAAAAACAACACTCAGTTATGGACGTGACTGGTGATGGAAGTAGGTAGGATACTGTAAGAACAATATTGCATAGGAACCTGGAATGTTAGATCCATGAAACAAGGCAAACTGGAAGTAGTTAAACAGGAGGTGGCAAGAGGGAACATTGACATTTTAGGAATCAGTGAACTAAAATGGACTGGAATGGGTGAATTTAACTCAGATGACCATTTTATCTACTACTGTGGGCAAGAATCCCTTAGAAGAAATGGAGTAGCCATCACAGTCAAAAAAAGAGGCTGAAATGCAGTACTTGGATGAAATCTCAAAAACGACAGAAAGATTTCTGTTCGTTTCCAAGGCAAACCATTTAATATCACAGTAACCCAAGTCTATGCACCAACTAATAACACTGAAGAAGCTGAAGTTGAATGGTAATATGAAGACTTACAAGACCTTATAGAACTAACAACCAAAAGAGATGTCCTTTTCTTTATAGGGGACTGGAATGCCAAAGTAGGAAGTCAAGAAATACCTAGAGTAACAGCCAAATTTGGCCTTGGAGTACAGAGTGAAACAGGGCAAAGGCTAACAAAGTTTTGCCAAGAGAATGCACTGGTCATAGCAAACACCCTCTTCCAACAACACAAGAGAAGACTCTACACATGGACATCACCAGATGGTCAATACCAAAATCAGATTGATTACATTCTTTGCAGCCAAAGATGGAGAAGCTCTATACAGTCAGCAAAAACAAGACCAGAAGCTGACTGTGGCTCAGATCATGAACTTCTTATTGCCAAATTCAGACTTCATTTGAAGAAAGTAGGGTAAACCACTAGACCATTCAGGTATGACCTATATCAATTACTTTATGATTATACACTGGAAGTGAGAAATAGATTCAAAGGATTAGATCTGATAGACAGAGTGCCTGAAGAACTATGGATGGAGGTTCCTGACATTGTACAGGAGGCAGTGATCAAGACCATCCCCAAGAAAAAGAAGTGACCACTGCTTGTGGTCCAAAGTGGACCACAAGACCATTCCCCAAGCAGAAAGGCAAAATGGTTGTCTGAGGAGGCCTTACAGAAAGTTTTGAAAAGAAGAGAAGCTAAAGGCAAAGGAGAAAAGGAAAGATATAACCATATGAATGCAGAGTTCCAAAGAATAGCAAGGAGAAGAAAGCCTTCCTCAGTGATCAATGCAAAGAAATAGAGGAAAACAATAGAATGGGAAAGACTGGAGATCTCTTTCAGAAAATTAGAGAAACCAAGGGAATGCAAAGATGGGCACAATAAAGGAAACAGTATGGACCTAACCAAAGCAGAAGATATTAAGAAGAGGTGGCAAGAATACACAGAAGAACTATAAAAAAAGATATTAATGACCCAGACAACCGTGATGGTATAATCAGTCACCTAGCCATCCTGGAGTGTGAATTCAAGTGGGCCTTAGGAAGCATCACTATGAACAAAGCTAGTGGAGGTGATGTGATTCCAGTTGAGCTATTTCATCCTAAGAGATGATACTGTGACAGTGCTGCACTCAATACGCCAGCAAATTTGGAAAACTCAGCGGTGGCCACAGGACTGGAAAAGATCATTTTTCATTCCAATCCCCAAGAAAGGCAATGCCAAAGAATGCTCAAACTATTGCACAATTGCACTCATCTCACAGGCTTGCAAAGTAATGCTCAAAATTCTCCAAGCCTTGCTTCAACAGTACGTGAACTGTAAACTTCCAGATGTTCAAGCTGGTTTTAGAATAGTCAGAGGAACCAGAGATCAAATTGCCAACATCCATCGGATCATTGAAAAAGCAAGAGAGTTTCAGAAAAAAACATCTATTTCTGCTTTGTTGACTATATCAAAGCCTTTGACTGTGTGGATCACAAGAAACTGTAGAAAATTATTCAAGAGATGGGAATACCAGACCACCTGACCTGCCTTCTGTGAAATCTGTATGCAGGTCAAGAAGTCACTGTTAGAACTGGACATGGAACAGGGGACTGGTTCCAAATCGGGGAAGGAGTACATCAAGGCTGTATATTGTCACCCTGCTCATTTAACTTATATGCAGAGTGTATCATGTGAAACGCTGGACTGGATGAAGCACAAGCTAGAATCAAGATTGCCAGGAGAAATATCAATAACCTCAGATATGCAGATGATACCACCTTTATGGCAGACACAAAGAAGAACTAAAGAGCCTCTTGATGAAAGTGAAAGAGGAGAGTAAATAAATTGGCTTAAAGCTCAACATTCAGAATACTAAGATCATGGCATCCAGTCCCATCACTTCATGACAAATAGATGGGGAAACAGTGGAAACAGTGTCAGACTTTATTTTTTTGGGCTCCAAAATCACTGCATATGGTGAATGCAGCCATGAAATTAAAAGACGCTTACTCCTTGCAGGGAAAGTTATGACCAACCTAGACAGTTTATTAAAAAGTAGAGACATTACTTTGCCAACTAAGGTCCATCTAGTAAAAGCTGTGGGTTTTCCAGTAGTCATGTATGGATGTGAGAGTTGGACTATAAAGAAAGCTGAGCACTGAAGAATGGATGCTTTTGAACTGTGGTGTTGGAGAAGACTCTTGAGAGTCCCTTAGACTGCTAGGAGATCCAACCAGTTCATCCTATAGGAGATCAGTCCTGAATATTCATTGGAAGATCTGATGCTGAAACTGAAACTCCAATACCCTGGCCACCTCATGCGAAGAACTGACTCATTGGAAAAAACTCTGATGCTGTGAAAGATTGAAGACAGAAGGAGAAGGGGGCGACAGAGGATGAGATGGTTGGATGGCATCACCGACTGAATGGACTTGAGTTTGTGTAAACTCCAGGAGTTGATGATGGACAGGGAGGACTGATATGGGGTCACAAAGAGTCAGACAGGATTGAGCACCTGAATTGAACTGAACTGGAGCTTTTCATATATGGTTGTATTCCAGAAACTGATTTTAAATCCTACATTATGTAAATAGCAGACAGAAAACTCAAAGTCCTCAGGGTCTTTCAGCTACTAGATAGGTATACCACAGTGAATCCCAAAATGAAAATGTTTTTTCCATGGGTAAATATATGAGAAATTTATGGTAATTTAACTTCAGTTAGTCCTCAAATATCTCAGAAATACTCAAAAGACTTGTTTCACCTAGTCTCTTTTCCTAATAATTTCATGATCAAAATGAAACATAAGACTTAAGAAATAGGAATGAAATACCTAGATAAGCTGCTAAATACTCAAAAGTATATGCCATTGTCATTTTCTTAAATTGTTATCAGCTGATAATCAAAAACCTTTCTAGCAGTTGTTGATTCATACACATTCAAAATGTGATTAGTAGTCTATAGTTTATAGGAATAAACACGACAAAACTCACATTTTAAAAACAGTGACTGTAATTGGGCATCATTTGGAAAGAGGAGAAAGCTACACATGCTTGCTCAAATTAAAAATGTGTGTTTTTTTTTAAGATAGAAATTCTACAGAAATTAAAACTGAGCTTATTTGGAAGTGAGAAGTTATCAGGTAGCTATTCTGAGTCTGAAGGCTAATGGATTTTAACTCATTTTCCTTGGGCATTGCTGCTCCTATCTCCTCTGGCTGAGAGGAGGATTTTGCTCCTCTCAAAATCCTTTTTGAGAGGAGCTTTTTCAGACCCTGTTTCACCATGTTGCTGGCTCCTGCCCATATTCTAAAGATCTTACTTGTGAAGCATCTAACTGTCTGGCACTGTGTCTCCTTGATGCAAATTTTCTGGAAACAGAATAGGATCAGTTCTTTTCAGGCAATTATATGTTCCAGTCTTAACTGACTAACTGTGGTCATGAGAACAGAAATATGTATTACAACTACAGCCATCTAAATCCATCATTTCTATCAGCATTATGAGTTTGGAGATATTCCAAGGAAATGGGTATGCTACTAGCAAGAACACTTGGGTTGGAAAATTTTATTTGCACTTGGAGGCTGACTGCATCAATACTCTTGTTCTCTGGTTTTCCACTAGGTCCAGACAATAGGTTGAACAAGCGACTGAAGAAAGGAAAAAAAGGTTTGATTTTTTTACTCTGGTTGCTTTTTCCTTGTGAAGTCAACTTGAAGTTTCAGAGACAGAAACTAGATTGAGAGGAGTTGAAAAATAAGGACATATAAATAACAATCCAGAAATATTTTGAAGTTTAGTTTGCAAAGGAAGGATGGAGAGTGTAGACTTTAGTAATCCATAGGGTTGAGGATGACTTTTTCTCTTGTTGGCTTAAAAAGTGAGCAGTTTGGCTAGGTGTATATTTATTTGGAAGGGAATGACCTGGCAGAGAAGAAATAGACCATAATCCATAAAACAAAATTATTGAAAAGGGAATTAACAATGCATTTGTTTGCATTGTTGAAGGGATTGGAGTTTGATCAAAAAAGAAATGCTTCTCAAACAAACCTACAGAGTCAGTCAAATCAAGATTATATTAATTTACTCTGAATTGAATTGAAACATGTATTGTATTGAGTGGAGTTTTCAGGGTTTTTTGTTGTTGTTGTTGAAGATAATCTTAATGAATTTGAAATGTGGATTTGAAAATCTATTTTTATGAGTGAATCAGTTACTGCTACTCAAGTAAACTATAGATAAAAATAAGAATATATAAACTTGATAATTTAAGCTACAGTTCTAAATCTTCCACTGTTGCCTGCATGCTAAGACACTTCAGTCTCGTCGGACTCATTGTGACCCTATGGATGCAGCCTGCCAGGCTCCTCTGCTTACAGGATTCTCCAGGAAAGAATACTGGAGTGGGTTGCCATGTCCTTCTCCAGGGGATCTTCCTGACTCAGGGATTGAGCCAGTGTCTCCTGTGGCTCCTGCATTGCAGGCAGATTCTTTACTGCTTAGCCACTGGGGAGGCCGCATCCGCTGTTGCTGCTACTGCTGCTAAGTCGCTTCAGTCGTGTCTGACTCTGTGTGACCCCATAGACGGCAGCCCACCAGGATCTCCCATCCCTGGGATTCTCCAGGCAAGAACACTGGAGTGGGTTGCCATTTCCTTCTCCAATCCACTGTTGAGTCATAGGTAATTTTGAGCACATGTGAGGGACTAAAGGGACTGACCAAACAAAATTCTATTTTGTAGAAATCTAAAGATTCACATGGGAGGTAATTCATTTTAAGAAAATGAGCTAAATAAAATGAATTTGACCTAATAAGAAAGTCTAGGGTATTAGCTCTTAGTAAAAAATGATGACTTTCACTTGTCTTTGTCTACAGCTTTCTAGTTCTATGTCTGCATCGCAGAGGAGAAAAAAAGACTGGACATACCTTTCAATGGACTCTGTGACACCTTGACACCCAAGCAGCACTGTGACACGTTCTTCATCCACATGATTAGTCAGAGATATAGGTTCATTCTAATTTTCTGAAAATTAGCATAAAATCTCACAGCTTCGTGTTATCAGGAGAGAATTTCTGAATGCTACAGACCTGAGAACTCTGACAGAGGAAGCAGAGGCTTTTAGAAAGGCTATCACATCTGCATTCCCTTATATAGATGCAGGGGCGGGGCTCACCAGCCCAGTGGTGCAGGGGAAGCAGGAGGATACCCTCTGAGTCCTCCCAGATGCTGTGAAATACGGAGAATCTACGGCAGCACAAAGTAAGAGCAGCACCTGTCAGAGCAGCACAAACACTGAGCTCACTGAGCATGTCTAGGATGTCCCCTCAGAACTCTCAGAAACCACTCACAGGAGACTTTGTAGGGGTCTGAGGAAGAAAATGTAAAAGTAATGAGTCAGAAAACAACAACAACAGAAATGAGATATTCCAGTAATGACCCTTGCAGGACCCCAGTATATCATTTATTCATACTAAAGTACTTCATGTTCAGAATGTGATAATGTATTTCAGTAAGTGGTTTATTTAATGCACAGGAGTGAATCAAGCACTGAGGAGGTCTCCTAATTATGAACCACCAAAAACTCTCGAAGGTATCAAGTTGATAAGCTTATGATTTTCATTATATACACGTGGACATTGTCTTATTCAACCATTGCTCTGAATTAACAAAGCTATCACCAGCAAATGCTAAGCTGAGATTTTCCTTTTTCACTCCTTGAAATAATACATTTCATGTGCCTACACATAACTACATGCATCTGTTGTTGCATTCCACATAAATTATTTTGTATCCAGTAACAGATAATATATAATTAGTACTTAAAAGGCTTTAAATCAATATTGAGAAATTTGAGTTTTAAAAACTATAATAAAAGGCCTGTTAATTATAAATTTCCTTCTCTAGAGTTGTTAGGATCTCAATTTTCCTAATCAATGTAGCTTATTAAAACTCTACCAAATTCATTGCTATACCTACCTCTATGCTTTTTGCTATTAAAAAAATTATACTTCTTATTTGTTCAGGAACTGAGGCACCTTTGTCCTGATATAGTCCTACTCAGTGCAAAGACAAGACGAGAAAAGGTGAAAACTGATGTAGACTTCATGGGATTGTCTAAAGCTAATAATATTGGCTTTAACGAGCCATTCAGGTGTTGCTTACATGATAATCACACATTCTACAGAGTGGTGAAAGAAAACGTTGAAAGCATGGGCTCCCAGAAGAATGAGCTATGATCAGGTAGTGGAGAGTGAAGAAACATTCTGTCAAGTGATGTGCCAGATTAATTTGCTGGGACTGCTAGGGCAGCATCTGTCCAGGTACATGCATGAGATGACTGACTGTCATGAAGACCAAAAGTTCATAGAGGATCAGAAGCCTGAAGTATCCAGGCTTGTTGACCTACCTCTTCCATCTCCTTAATGTCTATGATATTATTTAATACTTCAGTGAATACTGCCATTCCCTAGTCTTCAAGGAACTGTCTCTTAGAACCCACAAGACAATTCCGATATTCTCCACCCTCAGTTCACATGAGAAAAGTCTGGCTAAAAACAAGGAGGAAAAAAAAGTGAAAGTGAGGACAAAAAATATTATTATCTGACCTTTAGGATTTGAATAAGATCACTGTTTGTTTGTTTGTTTAATCTTGGGCTAGCAAGTCTGTTTAATGTCATCTTCACCAGCAGGCATCAAAGCCATAGCCTGTTCCCAGCTGCCCCAGATTGGAGACCTTGGGTTACCAGAGTAAGCCCTTCACAAACCAGCTATGGGTGCTGTGATCCCTGGGGTGAGCCACTCCCAGAGTGGAGAGCCCAGTTCTGCCTTTTGCACCAGTTCACTCTTGTGGGTACCATCGCAGTATGGGGGCTTCTGGGTGGCCTTGCAGGTACAGCGTGCCACCATGCAGGTCTCCTGGGCCTTGAACTTCAGTGGGGATAGTCCAGGGCATTTGAAGAAGTGGGAGCCATCACAGAGGACTACTTTTTGCTGTGGCCACACACACACCACTTGTAGGTTTTCCCAGCCACCAGCTCCACCTTGATGGGTGTTTTTAGGGCCACCACGGACTTGGCTGGGGTTTTGGGGAACCATTGGGCCAGCCAGGAGGTGATGCCCCCGTCTCTGGTTCACCGTCCAGGCCGCCGGCCACACGGGCATCCCAATGCTGCACACAGAGCCCATGGCATGCCCGGTGCTGCCACCGTGCCATGCTGGCTCCACCAAGATCACTGTTTTTAATAATGTCTTTTGAGTTACTTATAAGTGTGTGTGTGTGTGTGTGTGTATCTGCTTTTAAAACAAAACAATATATTGTGTGACTGAATAGGTCTTGGTCCATTTATTCATCTTCTTTTCTTTTATCAATAAAGATGCATTTTTTCATGAATAAGAAAAAAATCCTTTTTGCTCTAATAAAATAGTGGAATGAACTTCAGTATGGTTCGGTCAAGCTGTTCTCATTGTTATCAAGATTCTGGATCTGTTTCTCTGATTTACTGTGCTCTGCTTAGTATCAATTTCATTCATAACTGGATTTATTATGACAGCATAAATAATTGCAACATTTTACTATCCAGATCAACACACCTGGAAGAACACCTTTTTTTTTTTTCCCAGGCAAATCAAGCTAAAGTTCCGAAGTATACTATGTTAAGGCCTTTATAGGTCTCTTACCGGCCCTCTGGGCTTCCCTGGTGGCTCAGTGGAATCTGCCTGCCAATGCAAGAGACACAATTTCCATCCCTGGGTTAGGGAGATCCCCCTGAGAAGGAATTGGCAACTCATCCAGTATTCTTGCTTGAAATCACATAGACAGAGGAGTCTGGCAGGCTCCAGTCCATGGGGTTGCAAGAGTCTGACAGAACTTAGTGACTAAACATCAACAACCTGCCCATTAATGTGACCACTTGGATAGAACAAATTATTTAGTTCTCACACCTCACTTGGTCATGGGGTGAAGTCTGACTCCCCATCACAGCTCCTCGGGGTAGAAGGTGGATGCTGAAGAGGAAACCAGAAATAACCCATTTGTTTTATTGTCTCTTTTTCTTCTTCTTTTATTTTTTAAATTTTATTTTGGTGGCACTGTCCAGCATGTGTATGATCTTAGTTCCTGGCATGGGATGGAACCTGTGCCCCTGACACTGAGATCTTGGAGTCTTCACTACTAGACTGCTAGGGAAGTCCCTGTTTTATTGGTTCTTCTTATAAATCATACATCATTCTTAAAAGTGTTTATTTTACCCTGTGAAATTTTACTGTCAATATATAAAACATTTAAATTAACTGGTCAAATCAAGGACCAATTCCAGTGTCCTGATATCTTTTTCTCCAAGCATTAAGCAGTTGTGCTAACCTTCCAGCAATATACTTCATAAAGATTTTAACCTTTAAAAAATTATATTGCTCTCAATCTGAAAGAATATATGCATACCAGAATCATCTTTCCTTATTTGACATTCCTATTGCCTTGAGATTATATCAATATGCTCTAGTGTTTCTGAAGGTTGTAAAAATTAAAATCCATACAAGAATTAAAAAATAAAAATACACAGTTGGGAGAGGCAAGAACTTAATTTGTTTAAGTTGGTTACTTTTCTCATTCTTAGCAATCTTACTAGATATTTTCTTTCACTCTCTGGAATTAATGTTATTTTCTTTATTCTCCCCATTTTTTATTTTGAGAAAATATTATAGCAGAATTTCATTTTACTTATTTCCACACAATGTTCACTTTTGTGCCCTGTACTTTCTACTACCATTAATTCTACTGTTATGAAGAAACTGACCAAATTTTATCACTGACCCAAAACCACACAGGTTAAAATTTAAGTAGTGATGATGTGGTGTTAATGGAGCTTGTGAATATTTATTATTGAAAGATCCAAGGTGGCTTGGCCACATGGAACGTATTGTTCCTGTCTTATTCTGCACCATATGGAGAGTTCACATTTGCATTTTAACCTAATCAAATATCAAATATTAATACAATCAGGAGGGGTCTAAATATTTTGAGAGTACTGTGACTTTTTAGATTATAAATATGAATAATAGACTTGGCTAAGTTACAAAACTTAAATATAATCATAGCTTTGGGCATTTTTCTGTTTTCTATTAAAAAAACCTTCCCTTGTGCTTGTCCTGAATATAATTAATGTATGTTTCTAATCACAAATGTGCATAAAATAGTGAAGAAAATAGTCCCAGGTTACCAGATTTTATTTAAAATCAGTGTCTTCTTTCCTATGGAAATGTAGCATAACTGAATTTGATTAAAAATGTTCTTAATATTTTACATTAAATATTTAACAGTTTATAAACAAATAAGGCCATGACCAGCTATTCTTCATTTGTATTAGATGTGTTAATGTGGTTAGTATAGATGTAATCTTTTACCATTTAAAATGCTGATATCAGCATAGGACCAATATAGAAGTATTTACTTTTGTAGTGCAAATTCTGTATATATTATGTGAAGTATCTTGCAGTCAATCATACTTTACTATTTTTGACAATATATATTAAAACAGTTGATGAACAATATGTTTTATTTAAGAGTCCTGAAGTTCTCTTCTAGTGAACTGCTCCTTGAAGACTGATATTGATCACCACTTGATATAGTTTAGAGTGCATTTTCTACTTATTGAGAAGACATCCAGGAAAAAATGACATATAATACAAAGATTAAGGTCATGATGCATATAGCAAAGGAATAAAGTAAAAGTGTCAGAATATTTTAGTATAAGATATAGAACATACATTGGGTTTTTTAAACTTTATGGTTTTGTTTTTGGTAAACAGGGTGAATCTATCAAGGAAAAATATCTGATATAGTTTGATATACTACTTGATATAGTTTGAATAGGATATGACACACGGAGTAGATCTTATGAAACATTTCAATTATGTTTGACATAATAAAATAAACTTACTCAGAAAACCAACCGTTTTTTTCTGAATATGACAGTAAAATCCTGCTCTATACAAAGTTATTTTGTTCTGAATTGGAGAGTCTTTTTGGAGCAATTAATTTTCTGCACAGTATATGCAGGTCAGGCAGCAACAGTTAGAATTGGACATGGAGCAACAGACTGGTTCCAAATAGGAAAAGAAGTACGTCAAGGCTGTATATCATCATCCTGCTTATTTAACTTCTCTGCAGAGTACATCATGAGAAACGCTGGGCTGGAAGAAGCACAAGTTGAAATCAAGATTGCCAGGAGAAATATCAATAACCTCAGATATGCAGATGATACCACCCTTATGGCAGAATGTGAAGAGGAACTAAAAAGCCTCTTGATGAAGGTGAAAGAGGAGAATGAAAAAGTTGGCTTAAAGTTCAACATTCAGAAAACTAAGATCATGGCATCTGGTCCCATCACTTCATGGAAAATAGATGGGGAAACAGTGGAAACAGTGTCAGACTTTATTTTTGGGGGCTCCAAAATCACTGCAGATGATGATTGCAGCCATGAAATTAAAAGATGCTTACTCCTTAAAAGGAAAGTTATGACCAACCTAGATAGCATATTAAAAAGCAGAGATATTGCTTTGCCAACAAAGGTCCATCTAGTCAAGACTATGGTTTTTCCAGTGGTCATGTATGGGTGAAAGAGTTGGACTGTGCATAAGCTGAGTGCCAAAGAATTGATGCTTTTGAACTGTGGTGTTGGAGAAGACTCTTGAGAGTCCCTTGGACTGCAAGGAGATCCAACCAGTCTCTTCTAAAGGAGATCAGTTATTGGTGTTCATTGGAAGGGCTGATGTTGAAGCTGAAATTCCAATACTTTGGCCACCTCATGTGAAGAGTTGACTTATTGGAAAAGACCCTGATGCTTGGAGGGATTGGGAGCAGGAAGAGAAGGGGATGACAGAGGATGAGATGGCTGGATGGCATCACTGACTCAATGGACATGAGTTTGAGTAAACTCCGGGAGTTAGTGATGTACAGGGAGGCATGGTATGCTACGATTCATGGGGTCACAAGGAGTTGGACACAACTGAGTGACTGAACTGAACTGAACTGAAGCAAGGTTTGAATAGTGCAATACAATATAAAGCATTTCATTTTCACTTTGGCCGGTGTAGTGAAAAAAAAAAAATGCTGTTGGTCTCTGGAATTTAGAAAAAGAAAGTTAAATAATGCTAGTTGGATAAAAGCAACAAATATGTAGAAGCAGATTCACTTGAAGTTAGTAAATATGGGCTGAATTCTGGACCAAATAGACAGTATGACTAAATTCACTTGCCAACTGAATGACCACAGGAATTTTGGACATCAACCTCTTAACTTCTTTGGACATTAATTTCCCCATCCATAAAATGGACATTATAATAATACAGCTAAATAGAGCTCTGCTTATACACAGAAAGCATTCAGTAAGCATAAGCTAGTATTTTTGACCAAGGGAGTAAGAAGAAAATTTCAGCTTTTGGTAGTCTATGTTCACAGAATAACTATTACACTGGAAATCAATGTTCTATATTTTCTTCTCAAATATTTAGAACTGAAGGACACATAGCTTTAATTTTGCAGTCATTTAATCTTCCAAATCTCATTATTTTAGTGGTAAAATTCTTTGCTCACTTTTAAAAACAGGTAAATAGTCAAATTTAAAATAAAATAATTGAACAATAACAACTTTTCTACATCAGAGGAGGCTACTGACTTAAGATGGTTATAAGCTCATGCCTTAAATACTATTAAAGGTATATTATGTACATTTGAAATCAAATGACAAAGTGTTAGTTATTTTGTGTATAGTCTTCTTCTCCATATAGGTTATCTTCAACTTCCCAGCTGTTATGAATTTATTCTGGTAATTATAGGTTAACTAATTGATAGATATGTAGAATGTTTATTTTGAAATGCCAAGTAATTACATTTCAAGATGCTTCATTAAGTTAGAGAGATGGGAAGATGATAGTCACTTTATTATTTTAAGATTACCATTGATATATAGATTGCAGCAATATGTAGGAAAACTGTTCAGGATTTGAAATAGAGGCTCAAAATAAATTTGGGAAAAATGAATTTCAGTTTAAATTGGGAATTTTAAGTTATTCTAATTAATTCCTATTTTTCATAGGGATTCTTACAACAGCTTTCACATTTTAAATTCTCCAAAACAAAGTTGATTTCAAAACTTCTACCCCTTATCTTTCTGTGCTGGTTTTAAAGTCAGGCTCTATAGGATTCACTCGAAGGGTTCAAAGAATATTGAGAAAGGATGCATAATTCCATTTAAATTAAATAATACAAAATTATTTTTATGTATATATTTATCCTAAGAGAAGACATAATAAATTTGGCTTAATAAATATAAATGACAAAAATGCCAATTCATATTGAAAAACAGTATTGAAAATCAGATTATTGTGTTTTTAAAATCAGAGATGAGGTTTATTTTAGATTTAATTTATCAAGAGGAAAAACAAGCCCTCTTTCCTAAAGTGTCACACATTGCATAGTTTTTATTAGTACACTAGAAAAAGCATCACTTTTTTTCTTGTTTATTTATTTGAGATTATAGCATTGAACTATATACATTGCTATGTAGAAAATAGATAGCTAGTGGGAAGTTGCTGGATATCACAGGTAGCTCAGCCTGGTTCCCTCTGAAGATGTACAGGAATGCAATGGGGGAAGGGAGGGAGGCTTAAAAGGGAGTGGACATGTGTATACTTATGACTGATTCATGTTACTGTACAGCAGAAACAAATACAACATTGTAAAGCAATTATCCTCCAATTAAAATGTTTAAAAATGAGTAAAGTACCATTTTTAAACACGGAATTGTATATAGATAAAATTCAATTTACTAATTTGTTCAACTTTATACATATTTTTGAGCTGCAAACAGATATACAATTTATTTTTATTATTGTAATATAATGTAATGAATGTCCTCCCTCCAAATTTGCCTGATTCAGAAAATACATCTACTTTATATGTGTTTATTCTGTTCAAAATTCATTATAGGCAAGGGAAAACTAATGATACTTCACTCTTTTATCAGAAAATGGAGCCTATAATGAACTTGAGGGAGCATGAAATGAAAGTGTTATTTGCTCAGTCGTGTCCCACTCTTTGCAACCCCATAGACTGTAGTCCACCAGGCTCCTGTTGTCTATGGAATTCTTAGGCAAGAATACTGGATTGGGTAGCCATTCCCTTCTCCAAGGCATTTTCCCCACCCAGGGATAGAACCTGTATTTCCTGCATTACAGGCCGATTCTTTACCATGTAACGTTGTTGCTGTTGTTAAGTCGCTGCAGTCGTGTCCGGCTCTAGGGGACCCCATAGACAGCAGCCCAACAGGTTCCCCCCTCCCTGGGATTCTCCAGGCAAGAACACTGGAGTGGGTTGCCATTTCCTTCTCCAATGCGTGAAAGTGAAGTCGCTCAGTTGTGTCCGACTCTTCGCGACCCCATGGACTGCAGCCTACCGGGCTCCTCCATCCGTGGGATTCTCCAGGAAAAAGTACTGGAGTGGGGCGCCATCGCCTTCTCCGACCATGCAACATTAGGGACTGGCAAAATATTATACCTTGAAAAAGATAGAATGGAACTAACAGTAAAGGTGAGTGGATCTCTTTATTTACTCAGGAAATAAAGAGATACTCAAAATACTCAGGGTTTTGAACAAAATCGTATAGCTGAAAGTTACATTTTTTTCTTTTTTTTCAATTCTGGGAAATATGGGTAATCTCTCTGGCTTATTTCATAGAGTTGTTATCAATGTGAAGCAAATCAAATATTTGTCAAGTTGTTTGAAATCAAAGATAAGGGAAGATATTAACATGTATTTGGCTATGATCAATCACAGTTTGGATTGATCACTACAAACTGTGGAAAATTCTGAAAGAGATGAGAATACCACACCACCTGACTTGCCTCTTGAGAAACCTGTATGCAGGTCAGGAAGCAACAGTTAGAATGACATGGAACAACAGACTGGTTCCAAATAGGAAAAGGAGTACGTCAAGGCTGTATATTGTCACCCTGCTTATTTAACTTATAGGCAGAGTACATCATGAGAAACGCTGGGCTGGAAGAAGCACAAGCTGGACTCAAGATTGCCGGGAGAAATATCAATAACCTCAGATATGCAGATGACACCACCCTTATGGCAGAAAGTGAAGAGGAACTAAAGAGTCTCTTGATCAAAGTGAAAGAGGAGAGTGAAAAAGTTGGCTTAAAGCTCAATATTCAGAAAACGAAGGTCATGGCATCCAGTCCCATCATTTCATGGCAAATAGATGGGGAAACAGTGGAAACAGTGGCTGACTTTATTTTTCTGGGCTCCAAAATCACTGGATGGTGATTGCAGTCACGAAATTAAAGGACGCTTGTTCCTTGGAAGGAAAGTTATGACCAACCCGGACAGCATATTAAAAAGCAGAGATATTACTTTGCTGGCAAAGGTCTGTCTAGTCAAGGCTATGGTTTTTCCAGTAGTCATGTATGGATGTGAGAGTTGGACTGTGAAGAAAGCTGAGCACTGAAGAATTGATGCTTTTGAACTGTGGTGTTAGAGAAGACTCTTGAGAGTCCCTTGGACTGCCAGGAGATCCAACCAGTCCATCCTAAAGGAGATCAGTTCTGGGTGTTTATTGGAGGGATTGATGTTGAATCTTAAACTCCAATACTTTGGCCACCTGATGCATAGAGCTGACTTATTGGAAAAGACCCTGATGCTGGGAAAGATTGAAGGCCGGAGGAGAAGGGGATGACAGAGGATGAGATGTTTGGATGGCATCGCTGACTCAATGGACATGAGTTTGAGTGAACTCCAAGAGTTGGTGATGGACAGGGATGCCTGGCGTGCTGGGCTTCATAGGGTTGCAAAGAGTCTGACATGATTGAGCGACTGAACTGAACTGAATCACAGTTTGCATAACAGCACAAAATACAAAATATCCAATTTTATTTTTTATTTCTGTGACCATTATCATTGGCATCTAAATCTACCTTGCTGAATTTTGCGTTGGCCTAATGTGGTTACCACTTCCAAAAATTTATGTTTGCCCTCTCTACCACTCATAGAACATTCAGCCTGAATCTGTTTCAGTTCATGTTAAAGTTTGTCCTGAATTGCTTTCAGATGCAAGGCAGCTGAAACTTATTTAATAGAAAACCTAAGGGCAGTTGAGTGCTGCTGCATTCTTGGCAAGTTTTAGGCATATCTAATTTCAAATTTTAGGCATGTATAAGAAAAAAGGGTGTCAGAGTGAGATTCAGAGTACAGTGTTCATTTTATCAAAGAGAAGAGACTATGATCATAGCATTCTGGTACTTCATTTACTAAATACATTGTTTTTTTATTAATATCTTTGGAAAGTTGCTTCAGCTCAATTCTCTGAATTTTAAAGCATAAATATAAGTTCAAAATGTGCAATGTGCTGTACAATAAAGTAGAATCGCAATGGACTTAGCCCAGAACATCTGTTCTCCTTGCCAATACCCCTATGGGCATACCCTTTAGTCTTTTGTTTTTAGATGACAGCAGACCATGGTGATAATGAAATTTCTAAAATAAACACAACTACTCTCTCTGGAAATTTGGTTCCACCTATTCTCTTTAAAAAATTCATTTAAATCAACTAAAATGAAAGTGCTTAACAAGGGCATACTATGAGTTTAGGAGTTTCTTTCTAACACATCCAAAGTTTTCTTCAATTTGTATTATAAAAACGATGCCTTGATCAGATCTCACCAATTCAAAATGCTGGTTTTAAAGGTTAACTTGAAGCATTTGGCAAGAGATAAAATACATTTTTTTTTAAATTTCTTAATTTGATGGTTTTAAAAAATTTCTAACAAAGCCCTAACTGAACAGGCTGTGACCTTCTTGGTCATGTTAATCAACTATTATTTGCAGTTTGGGGCCTCTCAAGTGGCTCAGTGGTAAAGAATTTGCCTGCCAACCCAGTTAGACAGGAGACATAGGTTTGATCCCTGGGTCAGGAAGATCCCATGGAGGAGGAAATGTCAACCCACTCCAGTATTCTTTGCCTGGAAAAGCCCATGGACAGAGGATACTGGCAGGCTGCAGTCCATGGGGTTGTAAAGAACTGGACACAACTGGAGCATGCATGCTAATCCCCTATAATTTAAATATTTTAAAACACATTAATAAAAATAAAACTCAAAGCTATCAAAATTCATTAGTTACCAAATGAACAATATTCCTATGGCATTTATTTAGGTAAAGCAAGCTGATTTACATTTTTTATATGGGTATTTTGGCTATGTGTAGACATAACCTACATATTTTGGAGAAGGAAATGGCAACCCACTCCAGTGTTATTGCCTGGAGAATCCCAGGGACGGGGGAGCCTGGTGGGCTGCTGTCTATGGAGTCTCGCAGAGTCGGACACGACTGAAGCAACTTAGCAGCAGCAGCAGCAGCAACCTACATATTTACTATGCTTTGATCACAGTGCACTCTAACATTCCCAGGAAAAATAATATGTTGCTGCTAAGTTGCTTCAGTCATGTCCGACTCTTTGCAACCCAATGAATTGCAGCATGCCAGGCCTCCCTGTCCATCACCAACTCCCAGAGTTCACTCAAATTCATGTCCATCTAGTCAGTGATATCATCTAGCCATCTCGTCCTCTGTCGTCCCCTTCTTCTTCTGCCCCCAATCCCTCCCAGCATCAGGGTTTTTTCCAATGAGTCAACTCTTCACATGAGGTGGCCAAAGTATTGGAGTTTCAGCTTCAGCATCAGTCCTTCCAATGAACACCCAGGACTGATCTCCTTTAGGATGGACTGGTTGGATGTCTTTGCAGTCCAAGGGACTCTCAAGAGTCTTCTCCAACACCACAGTTCAAAAGCATCAATTCTTCGGCACTCAGCTTTTTTCACAGTCCAACTCTCACATTCATATATGACCACTGAAAAAACCATAGCTTTGACTAGATGGACCTTTGTCAGCAAAGTAATATTTCTGCTTTTCTCTATGCTATCTAGGTTGGTCATAACTTTCCTTTCAAGGAGTAAGCGTCTTTTAATTTCATGGCTGCAATCACCATCTGCAGTGATTTTGGAGCCCCCCAAAATAAAGTCTGACATTGTTTCCACTGTTTCCCCATCTGTTTCCCATGAAGTGATGGGACCGGATGCCACGATCTTAGTTTTCTGAATGCTTGTTCATTAAATTTACATGGAAAATGCAGGGGAAAGTGCATTCATTTACTTGGATAATTGAGGCCTCAAGCTAGATCATTTCAGTAACTTTACAGATAATTGAGGCAAGATTTTACTTTTTTCTTTCCTATAGTTCATGAACCAAGAACTTCCAGATGTTCAAGCTGTATTTAGAAAAGGCAGAGGAACCAGAGATCAAACTGCCAACATCTATTGAATTATAGAAAAAAGAAGAGAGTTCCAGAAAAGCATTTACTTCTGCTTTATCAACTATGCCACAGCCTCTGACTGTGTGGAACACAACAAACTGTAGAAAATACTTAAAGAGATGGGAATACCAGACCATCTTACCTGCGTCCTGAGAAATCTGTATGCAGGTCAAGAAGCAACAAGTAGAACTGGAGATGCAATAACAGACTGGTTCCAAATTGGGAAAGGAGTACATCAGCTGTATATTGTACCTTGCTTATTTAACTTATATGCAGAGTACATCATTTGAAATGCTGAGCTGGACAAAGCAGAACCTGGAATAAAGATTGCTGGGAGAAATATCAGTAACCTCAGATATGTAGATGATGCCACTCTTATGGCAGAAACCAAAAAGGAACTAAAGAGCCTCTTGATGAAAGTGAAAGAGGAGAGTGAAAAAGTTGGCTTAAAACTCAACATTCAAAAAATGAAGATCATGGCATCTGGTTCAATCACTTCATGACACATAGATGGGGAAACAAAGGAAACAGTGACAGACTATATTTTCTTGAGCTCCAAAATCACTGCAGATGGTGACCAGCCATGAAATTTAAATACACTTCCTCCATGGAAGAAAAGCTATGACCAACCTAGACAGCTTATTAAAAAGCAGAGACATTACTTTGCCAACAAGGGTCTATCTAGTAAAAACTATGGTTTTCCCAGTAGTCATGTATGGGTATGAGAGTTGGACCATGAAGAAAGCTGAGTACTGAAGAATTGATGCTTTTGAACTGCAATGTTGGAGAAGACTCTTGAGAGTCCCTTGGACTGCAAGGAGATCCAACCAGTCCATCCTAAAGGAAATCAGTCCTGAATATTCACTGGATGGACTGATGCTGAAGCTGAAGCGCCAATACTTTGGTCACTTGATGCAAAGAGCTGACTTATATGAAAAGACTCTGATACTGGGAAGGATTGAAGGCAGGAGGAGAAGGGGACGACAGAGGATGAGATTGTTGGATGGCATCACTGATTTGATGGACATGAGTTTGTTCAAGCCCCGGGAGTTGGTGATGGATAGGAAAGCCTGTTGTGCTTAGTCATGGGGTTGCAAAGAGTCAGACACTACTGAGCAACTGAACTGAACTGATCCTTAAATGATCTTGATAATTGCTTCTTTTTCACTTGATTTTATGTGGGAAGAAATAAAGTAGAAAAATTCCTCATAGTTTTCAAAATATTTTTTCCTATTGCCATTTTGCTCAAAAAGTCCTTTTTTTTTTGCATTATATCTGAGAGACTTAATAAATAATAGTTAACTGATTCCCTCCAAAGAATGAAGTTGTAGGGATACACACACACACAAATGTATATCTTGTGTGTATATGAACATGTGTACTTTTACACATATGGGCTTCCCTGGCGGCTTAGTGGTAAAGCACCCTCCTACCAATGCTAGAGACACTGGTTTTATCCCTGAGTTGGAAAGATCCCCTGCAGAAGGAAACAGTAGCCCACTGCAGACACCATGACTTAGTGGCTAAGCAACTATTACATATATCAAATCCAATAGAGATAAAAATTCCCAATCAGGAAAATATTACATATATCAAATCCAGTAGAGATAAAAGAATCCCAGTCATCTAGTCACTATATATATATATATATATATATATATATATATATATATATATATAGTGGGTATAGGGTTAGGGTTAGGGTTGTATATAGGGTTATATATATATATATATATATATATATATAGTGGGTTTCTCTGGTGGTTCAGGCAGTAAAGCATCTACCTGCAATGCAATAGACCTGGTTTCAATTCCTGGGTTAAGAGGATCCCATGGAGAAGAGAATGGAAACCCACTCCAGTATTCCTACTTGGAGAATTCCATGGGGAGAGTAGCCTTGCCAGCTACTGCCATGAAGTTGCAGCGTCAGACACAACTGAGTGACTAACACATTCACTTCTCACTTTTCATACATATATAGTATTACATGTATGTTATATGTGTATAAACATATATATAATAGTTGGCAATGGGAGCAACACAAGCAGTTAGGTGAGAAGCTGATGACATAGCAATGGGTTGCCTTTATATGTGGCACACCTTTGATGGTAAACTATAGAAACAGCACAGAACCAAATATCAGGACATTAGAAAGTCTCCTAGCAAGCCTCCACAGAGGGCCTATTGGTGGACTTTGTCAATGAAACAGAAACCATGTATGAGTCTGTTTGGGCACTCCACACCTCATTTTCCCAGTCATCTGAAATTTATCCTATTCCAATAAAAATTTACTTATTTTCAAAAAGATCATGTTTTCTCTTAGGCCTCCTGAACCTATAGTCATTAAAGTGTCAATCAACATGATAGCTTCTTTCTGTCTTCCTCATATATTTTGATATTTATTTTCTCTGCCTCTACCACGCATTCCAAAGATGGGTATCTGGACTAGTATTACCCAACAGAACTTTCTGCACTGAGAGAGTTGTCTTAATTCTGCACTGTCCATTTCAATAATCTTTAGCTATATGTGTTAATGAGTTATGGCTAATGCAACTGTGGGACTGTATTTTTAGTTTTGTTTAGGTTTAATTGCTCAACATGTAAATTGAGATATCCACAGTGGCTTATGGTTATCATATAGGAAAGTGAAGCTGTGGACCTTGACATTACTATAAATGTATAAAGTACAACATCACAATGTAAAGCATTCTACTCTTGGTCCATCAGTCCAGCTCCTATAATCTAATACTTTGCTTAAATATTTGATCAGACTCAGCAAGTACTCTAGCCTACTCTTAGCTGCTTCTTAGAGTTACTTCCTTCTTTCTTAGTTAAATTTTATTGTATATTATTGTGATCACTATCTTGTGCCATTTCTCTTCTGTTGTACTCCACTGATAAAACTACAATCTCTAACCCAACTTATTGTAAATTCCATATGAAAGTGAAGTAAGCCAGAAAGAAAAATACCAATACAGTATACTAACACATATATATGGAATTTAGAAAGATGGTAACAATAACCCTGTATATGAGACAGCAAAAGAGACACTGATGTATAGAACAGTCTTCTGGACTCTGTGGGAGAGGGTGGGATGATTTGGGAGAATGGCATTGAAACATGTATAATATCATATATGAAATGAGTTGCCAGTCCAGGTTTGATGTACGATACTGGATGTTTGGGGCTGGTGCACTGGGATGATCCAAAGGGATGGTACGGGGAGGGAGGAGGGAGGAGGGTTCAAGATGGGGAACACGTGTATACCAGTGGTGGATTCATTTTGATATATGGCAAAACCAATACAATATTGTAAAGTTAAAAATAAAAATAAAAAAAAGAAGACTCATTAAATGGTCTGGAAGAAAAAAAAAAAAAAAACACAGATGTGCTGACCCTTCTCCTTTCAAATTTAAGACCGTGTATTATTCTACACTTTCAAAGTAATCTTATTATGCCTTTATTATTGTTCATGCTCCTGCTTGTGAGAATGACCAGTTCATATCATAAGTCTCCACAAATATCAAAATTCCTTCTTCTATCCTCAGTGACACTTGATTATATCACCTAACAGTTCACTGAGGAAGGAAGAATTATCAGATAAGTCTACTTCATCAACTTAGTGAAAAATCCTACCTACATCTTGTTGAATGTCCTTCCTTTTTCTGAAATGCACCTAAAGAATGCCAAACTTAGCAATTTTATACTTACTGTACTCTGTCTCCTAAAAATTGTCTTAAGTTGGCTTGCTTCCTGTTATTCTTAGTTTAAAGTAAAAGGGCATCCCCTTAGTGGGACCTTCTTTGATATACCCCCTCCCTTGATTGAACCCATTAATATCCATCTCGTTTTCTTGCTTGATTGTTTTTATGGTATGATGACTTCATGAATGTATTTTGTCTGTTGGTTTACTTGTATACAGTCTGTCTTCTCTATGAGATTAGTTAAGCTCTTTATGAGCATGGGTAGGTACTGTGTGTTAGTTACTTTATCCTCAGCAATTCGAATAGTGCCTAGAATATTGGAGGACTCTAAAATACTTATTGAATGGATAAATAAGGGTAGGGAATGAGATCAAAGAAATTGTTCTTTTGTGCTCAGCTCAACCAAAGTATCATCTTCTTTTGAATTATTCCCTCTTCTCTACTCATGCCCACAGTTCTAGAAAAAGTGTCTCTCTTCAAAGAGTTGGACACGACTGAGAGACTGAGCACTATCTTTGTGGTAGTTTAGTCACTAAGTTCTGTCTGACTCTTATGACCCCATGACTTGTAGGCTTCCAGGCTCCTCTGTCCATGGGATTCTCCAGGCAAGAATAGCGGAGTGGGTAGCCATTTCTTTCTCCAGGGGACCTCTCCAACCCAGGGAATGAACGCTGACCACCTGTATTACAGGAGGTCTCCTGCACTATACGTGGATTCTTAACAGACTGAGCCACCAGGAAAGCCTGAGCACTATCCATAGTCTAATATAATAATATCTCATAGTAAACAGTTTATTGATACATTTGTCACAAACTTTCTTAAATTTAGAGATCTCAAAATGCCATACTGGGCTATTTTTCTTCTTTCCCTAATGCCCTTTGCCTGTTGACATTCATCTCTACTGTTTACTTCATATCCTTTTACCAAGCATTATCCTTCTTCAAAATTTCCTATCACAGTAAACAGAACACCAGACACTTAGCATCTTAGCTATGAGATGTTATGACTAAATCTTTTCCTTTTCTTCCCATATTTAAATCCTCACCAAATCTTGACAGTTCTGTTTCCAAAACACATTGGAAAACACTTCACTTCTTTTTGTCACTACTGCCTTGCCTCTTGTCCATTTATCATTCTGGCATGAACTTTTGAAATAACCAAATAACTAGTCCCTTTGGTCTACAATTTCCCCCCTCCAGTCTGTTTTCCACATTGTGGTTGAATGGTTCATTTAAATAGAACATCTGATTATATTACTCTACTGCTATAAATTATCCTTTAATTATTGTAAAAATTATTTAATGAAGACCTATATTTAATAGCTGACATGGTCTAAACATACCTACCTCTCCAGAATTGAGAAACACCACTCTCCTATGCCTTTTCTTTACTCCAGCCTCAGTACCTTACCTTGCCATTGTCATTTTTTCCACCTATGTGAGCATTTACTTGGAGGCTATCTGTATTTCTAAACTTTCTAATTATCACCTCTTATTTATCTTTCAGATCTGAAGATCAAGTGTTACTTCATGAAGAAAGACTCTCATCCCAGCTCACCTCTGTCCTCATGCTCCTATGGACTCTTATAATTCCCTAAATTTACAAATATCTGAATGCTTATAAATTGAAAGCAATAGACCACAGTGGCATGTTTTGCTGCACACTTGATTTTATTTCTCATGAAATACATCCTTAAAATTCTGTAAAACTGTGTAAACTTTCTTTTATTGTTTCTTCAAAACTACTGTGTGAATCAAGGCAGGCTAAACATCATCGCCAATTCACAGGTAAGGAAACTGCAATTCAGATTTCAAGGGCTGAATGACAGAAGCAATACTTGAAGCTAGGTGCCCTGACACTAATCTCATAGTATTTTTTTAGGGCTGGACAATCATGTGTGTTAGTGTAGTAATAACTGATATCTAAATACATACATATATATATATATATATATATACATATATATATATTTGTGTGTGTGTGTGTGTGTGTTAGTTGCTCAGTCATGTTAGACTCTGCAACCCCATGAACTGAAGTCCACCAGGCTCCTCTGTCCATGGAATTCTCCAGGCAAGAATACTGGAGTGGTTACCCATTCCTTTCTCCAGGGGATCTTTCTGACTCAGGGATCATTCCTGCATTGCTGGCAGATTCTTTACCATCTGAGCCACCAGGGCCAGACATCAAAGTGAACAGATAAAACTAACATCCTTAGAATTTATAGTACTATTTTGTTTATAGAATTTTTTTGTAGTTAAATGGCCTGATTTTCATTTAACTTGACCTTGTATTATATTCCTGATGGTAGTGCACAACTTTTTAGTAAAGAGAGGAAGAAAAAACTTCTTGTTAGGATTCAGGCTTCAAGCTGTTGCAAGAACAAATTATTCTATGCTTACAATTCATTGTATAATAAACACTTTTAAACGGAAAAATATACATCTTATATTCAATGAAGTGTTGTTTTCTTAGAAACTTATGAACAACAAGGATTTGAAAACAATTTTGCCACACATGACTTATGAATAAATTCTCTCTTCGTTGTAGAAGGCACCATCTTTGCCCCGTTATTAGATGAAATAAACCCAAGGACAAAAGAAATCAAGAGGTAATCCTTTTGGCAATCTTGTCATGCAGTTTCTGCAAAACATTCCCTGCAGTGCAGGATTGTTCAAAGCTTCACATGCTGAGTCTTGCTTGCTGTGCGAAAAAAACTAGCTGCCTCTTGCTGAGAAAGATTTTCTGGAAAGGAAAAGGAACTGAGTGACTTGCTATGTCAGTATGGCCCAAGGTCTTGACAGGCCATAGTCCATGTCTCAGTGATCCACTGTATTTGTTTCACAAATGCTGCACCCTGATTGGTTGAAGGTACCTAGCCTTGAGAAGAAAACATCTCATTTAATGTTACCCTCTTTTTTCCAAAGAGCCTCTTCTGCTACACCAGCCTCTTATTTTCCAAACTTTTTTTCTCTCTGCTTCCTTAATCCTATTAGCACTTGATGTCAGAAAACATGAGACATTATTAAACTACAAAAATACATAATTCTAATAAATTTGTAATACAGATAAAATGCAAATACTCAAGGTTATGCAAGAAAGTTCCATCTTATGAGATTTCCAGACTCAGTGACAGTGTATTAAAACTTTACATGCTTTGGGGAAAAATATCTGGGATTGAAGAATGACCCTTTGCCACTGTTATTCACTTTGAGAACTAAAGGTAAAGATTGACAGGGAAAGTTCTTGAGAAGAGCTGTTGCCAAAAAGAGGACAAAATTTTGCTATATAGGAAACTGAGTGTGTTGTGTTATAGGTTGCCTCTTAGTCGATTGTCATGCATTCATATAGTTGAAAAAACTGATTCGGCATCCTAATGTAAATAGTACAAAGGAGATATACATAAACAGTCCATAGATATGGTTTGATTTATTATGTGATTTGATTTTAATAGTATATTATGGGACCAAAATTTTTAACCATAGCATAACATTTAAAAAATATTTAAAACTGCTATTTGACTATTCTTTTACAAAGATTTTCTCTCCTCATTATATGATCAAGAATTGCAAAATTTAGAATTCTAAAAGCTCTATTAAATATCACCTCTCTCTTAGTTTTCAGACAAAGAGATAAACAGCTCAAAATTGGTCAAAATTCCCCATATGTAGTTAGTATGGAGAGGACTTTGCCTCATTAAAGGCTAGTGACCTCTATTGGATGACATCTTATATTGTGCTTTATTTATTTGGCTTCCATATTTAGTATGCAAAAAAAATCCAAAATATCATAGGACCAAATGTAAAGCATGAAAGGTAAAAAACAAAATGAAGACATATTTCAAATTTAACTTTCAATAACAGAAACTTGATTTCTGTGGTTGAAATTATTCACCATTTAGATGAGTACTACAAAACATTTCTTTAAAACATCAAGTTTCTTGACTAATGAATAATTATCATCTTGACCTTTTTATTTCTTCAAATTAAGCATCAAGTTTAGTTTAAGCTTCAAATTTAAGCCCCTTGAAATATTTATGGTTATTGTAAATTAAAACAAATGTTGAAAAGAAAATTATATTAAATATAGGGTTTGTTGTTATTTGTTGTTTGAATCACTAAGTTGTGTCTGACTCTTTGTGGCCCCATGGACTGTAGACTGCTAGGCTCCTCTGTCCATGGAATTTCCCAGGCAAGAATCCTGAAGTAGATGTAGCTATATTTAAAAATCTTAAAGAACTGTAGATGCTCAATAAATATTTTTAAACAAATTTTGTGGTTTCAGATATACTGTAGCCTCTAGAAAATTTCCCCTAATTTTTATTTATTTATTTATTTTACTTTACAATATTGTATTGGTTTTGCCATACATCAACATGCATCCGCCACGGGTGTACACGTGTTCCCTATCCTGAACCCGCGTCCTACCTCCCTCCCCATGCCATCCCTCTGGGTCATCCCAGGGCACCAGTCCCAAGCTTCCTGTATCCTGCATCAAACCTGGACTGGTGATTCATTTCTTATATGATATTATGCATGTTTTAATGCCATTCTCTCAAATCATCCCCCCTCCCCTCCCACAGAGTCCAAAAGACTGTTCTATACATCTGTGTCTCTTTTGCTGTCTCGCATACAGGGTTGTCGTTACCATCTTTCTAAATTCCATATATATCTGTTAGTATACTGTATTGGTGTTTTTCTTTCTGGCTTACTTCACTCCCTATAATAGTCTCCTAATGTTAACATTTTAATAACCATGGTGCATTCATCAAGGCAAAGAAAGTTACATAGATGAATTACTATTAACTGAAGATTTCACTAATTTTTTCATAAATATCTTTTTCTGTTCTAGCATCTAACCCAAGGTACCACACTGCATTTAATCATTGTGTCTATTCTCCTCTGGTCTCTGGCAATTCCTATGTCTTTATTTCAAACAACATTGTTCGTTTTGAAGGGAAGAAATTAGGTGTAATGTGGAATATCCTTGATCTTTGATTGGTCTGATGATTTTTTCATGCTTAGATTGGAGTTAGAGGTCTTAGAGAAGAATACCACAGGGATGAAGTGACCTTCTTTATGCATCATATCAGAGATTACATGATATCAATGGCATATTCTTGGTGATGTTAATCTTGAAGAAATTAATATTCTCCAGATGCTTCCACTGCCATTTCCTCCTTTCATACTTAATCCTTGAAGTAAGTGATACTTTCAGCTCACACTCAAGTAGAAGAGAATCAAGCACTAATTTCTGGAAAAAACAATATCTAATTTATTCTGAATTCTTCTGTGAGAAAGGTTTGTCTCAATTTATTTATTTTTTATTTAAGATGTAGCAATTTCACTGTTGTATACAATTTACATTTTCTTCTATGATTCTAATTTTCTAATTTTAAACTTAACTGGATGACCCACAATTCTTTTCTTTTGTTTTTCCTGAGAACCTGAAGTGAATGGGAGTAAAGAATTTACATTGTCTTTAAAATGTGTTTTCTTATCTGATCTATTAGAATCCAAATGCCAGAAAAACCCATGCATATCTTCAGTAGGAAATCATGGTAGAAGGAAATTTGATGTCCAAATATGGACCAAGAAAATAAGTTTTATGCTGAATAGTCCGGATAAAGCTATCAGTCTACGTCATTAAAGATACACATGTACCTTCTAAGATAGGAGCTATGACAGCCAAAAATAATATCTTGAGCATTTTGAGATGTAACCAAACACAACGGTTTCTTTTTTGCATGCTAACAGATGGACTATAACAAATTGAAATTGCAACTACATTCCACAAACAGGGAACATATTTTCTAAAAGCCTCAGCTTCAAGGGATTTGAGTTTATGCTTTGGAAGGACTAAATAGCCTGCTCATTGTGACCTCAATGGGCAACAAGGGACATATAGAGACAATAGATCCTGCACACATATTGGTCTATGACTGTTAAGTGCCTTATAAGTGAGAAACAAAACTTTAGAATCAATAGAGATTTTTATGGGAAGCCAATGAAGAGATTTTCAATTAAAGGGTAATATGTTCAAACAGATGAATTCCTGTAAGGATGTGGCTGGCTACATTCAACAGAGAATATGTTTTGGAAAGAGCACAGCTTTGCTTACCCATATGTAGAAAGTTTGAGTGATCTCCCAACTTTATAAAAATATATTGTTAATACCACATAGAAGATATTTATATCATAAGAAAAGTTTCTCATGATGAGATAATGGATTAGGAAATATTTTGTAAGTGGTAAAATCCTCACAAATGTTAGTAAAGATTATTAGAGTTATTACATAACGATTCTCAATTTACAGCTTGTAAGAGGTGTCAGTTTAATGACAATTTTTACTTAATAATGCTGACAGCAGGGAACTATGATTTCACCCATAAGTGAAATATTTAGCTTTGAGATATTTTACATTTTTTCCACCCTCTTTAATAAATCTTGTCTAGATGAGATTAACATTTTCCAACAATGGAATTATTCTTGCATCAACTGACTTTTACCTACTCCATGTAGAGTTAGGCAGGGACATGACAGTTCACCCGACGGCCTATGTTTACGTTTTCAGTCAAAAGTGACACTGACAGCAAAGTAAGAAGCTCTTGCACTGAAAGTTCCTTTTAACCCACCAAAGTGTTCATAATCACAACCTGAAACAGAAAGATAAAAGTGACAGGAGGAGATAGATCCTTAGTTTTGTTGATACTTTGCATGAATTTCTCGAACTGTCATCTCCATTCACATAGTCACTCTGCTTTAAATGCTTTCGTTTTTCCCTGCTTCCCTGTGTTCGTCTATGATCCCCTTGTTGCTGCTGTTCAGTCGCTCAGTTGTGTCCAACTCTTTGTGACCCCAGGGACTGCCGCATGTACATAGGCTTCCCTGTCCACCATCTCCTGGAGTTTGCTCAAACTCATGTCCATTGAATGAGGTGATGCCATCCAAACAACTCATCCTCTATTGTCTCCTTATCCTCCTGCCTTCAGTCTTTCCCAGCATCAGGGTCTTTTTCAATGAGTCAGCTCTTCCCATCAGGTGGCCAAAATATTGGAACTCCAGCTTCAGCATCAGTCCTTCCAGTGAATATTAAGGGTTTATTTACTTTAGGATTGACTGATTTGATCTCTATGCAGTCCTGGGGACTCTCAAGAGTCTTCTCCAGCAACACAGTTTGACGGCATCAGTTCTTTGGTGTTCAGTCTTTTTTATTGTCCAGCTCTCGCATGCATACAGACCTTTGTTGGCAAAGTACTGTCTCTGCTTTTTAATATGCTGTCTAGGTTTGTCATTGCTTCCTTCCAAGGAACAAATTTTTTTTTTAAATTTTATGGCTGCAGTCACCATCTGCAGCGATTTTGGAGCTTAAGAAAATAAAGTCTGTCACTGTTTCCATTGTTTCCCCATCTATTTGCCATGAAATGATGATACTGGATGCCATGATTTTCATTTTGTTTCACTCTTCTCTTTCACCCTTATCAAGTGGCTGTTTAATTCCTCTTTGCTTTCTGCTATAAGGGTGGTGTCTTCTGCATATCTGAGGTTATTATTTCTCCGGGCAATCTTAATTCCAGCTTGTGCTTCTTCCAGCCCAGCGTTTCTCATGATGTACTCTATATACAAGTTAAATAAGCAGGGTGACAATATACAGCCTTGACATACTCCTTTTCCAATTTGGAACCAGCCCATTGTTCCATATCTGGTTCTAACTGTTGCTTCTTGACCTGCATATTGGTTTCTCAGGAGACAGGTAAGGTGGTTTGGTATTCCCATCTCTTAAGAATTTTCCACAGTTTGTTGTGATCCACACATTCAAAAGCTTTAGCATAATCAATGAAACAGAAGTAGATGTAGTCAGTGAAGCAGAATCAGAAGCGTCTACTTCTGATCCCCTTGCATTCTACAAATCATTTCTCAGAACTTCTGTGGGGATGAGCTTTCTAAAGTCTAATCTGATCATATCATCCTTTGTCTTAAAACCCTCTAATAGTTTCCTGTATCTCTCATGATGGAAAATGAAATTGATTAGCAGGTCCTGTGCAGCCCTTCATCACCTGGGATTTGCTTTCCTCTCCACACTCCTCTGACCTGGCTTCTAAGTGTTTGCAATAATGAGCTGCTTCCCTTGTCTGTTTTCAGGCCCTATTTCCCCAGTCTTCTACCTTTCTGTCCTTCATGCATGTTGCTTCTTCAATCTGGAACAATTTCCAGTCTTTTGTGGAGATTCTCATGTATCTTAGAATGGTTTGAGTTCCCTGTGGGTGTTTCCATTGCCACTTTATGCATGTCTCGTTATGTGCATTTGTACAGTTTCTATTTGTCCTCTTGTCTGTCTTCTCCACCAGATAAAAAGCTGCTTGGTCAGGGGCTATGCTCTAAGTCTTATTCCCAATTTACAGTTGATATTTATTAAATATTTGCTAAATATACACCAAGACTATGTTTTCAAGTATATTGTCAAGTAAATGATGTATTTGAAAAAAAAACATATATTTTCATGCTGTGTACATGACTTCAGTTTAATAATGTATTAAGGTTTATAAAATATTTGGAAAAACTATAGCGTTCGTAAAAATATTTTATCAGTCTTTCTTAGTTTTTTTTACAGTTTTCACAACTTTCTTTCAAAATTAACTTTTATATCTTTTTCATAATCTCAGTCTGATAATTTATGAGTTTGATGAATTTTTTATCAACAGCTTGTGAGTGATGTTCCAGATACATAAAAGTAATTGTAATTAACTTTTCTACTTAAAACATTTCGATCTGGAATTTCTTACATGTAGATTATACAACATGTATGAAATTAATAGTAGACTGGCCACTTGATGAAGAGCATAGTACACTTAAAAAAAATAAACTGATAAGCAAAACATAAGCCATTCATTAAGAAGGTACATTCAACAAGGAGGTGATTGATTTGAGATAAAATGAGGCACAAATCACAACTGGGCTCAACATCCTCATAAGTGCTGAAACATAAAGGACCCCATTGAAAGAAAACTAATAATGGAATAACTACTCTGGTATTTTTGGGGAAACCCTATTTTGTGTAAGGCAAGATTACAATAACTGAGGATGTTTAGAAATCTGGAACTAAATCAATAAATGGCACTCTCTTTTTTTTTTCTTTTAATCAAATCTCTACCTTTAAGAGCTCTCCCATGGTCAGGGAAGCTGTTACCACCTGAGAATCAGGACAGTGGTTCACTTCCCACCAAATTGTCTTGCACAGTAACGTAAATGGAAAACTATCTCTTGCTATCAATAGCACTGTATTTTAATAACAATAACTCAAAAATCAGTAATGCCAATTTACAAACAACAGGCACTTTACAAGTATTATCTTCCTTAACTATAAATACCTACAAAGAGAAACTGTGTTACATTTTACATAAATATGCAAATATAGAGATAAAAATAACATGTTCAGGGTAACTAAAAAGTAACAGGGCAAGACTTCAAAATCATGTCCCTTTGGATTCATAGCCCAAGATCTTAGCCAAGGAAAATAACACATAGTTTCAGAAAAGGAAAGTCACATATAAACTTTATTTTGGAAAAAATGCAACTGTCTGTACTCATTTGGCTTTCAAACACCCATTTCTTTCAAAATAAAGTAGCCTATTCTACTTCCAAATAAGGACATGCATTTTTGTTTTGTTTTCAAGTTAGGACTTGTTTTGTTCTGATGAGATCTCTGGAGGTAGTTTAGACATTTAAAAGTGATGTGAAGATAAAGTGATCATTTTATCACCACACACTGTATTCAGTTTAGACATGTGGCTATTTTGGTGGGTGTTATTCTTTTTTTAGGGCATTGTGATTGACAGAAATTACATCGGGATCACACACAAAAAATTAAGACTTGTAACCCTAGGGAAGCATCATGTACAGGTAAGAAAAATGGAGATTCTTGTAACCATTCTCTTTTGAGAACAATAGAGTCCCTCTGTGGATTCATATTTTCTAACTGTATCATCTTGATTTCTATGAAAATTTATAATGTAAAATCACAAAACACATGAGACCACAAGCCACCATAACTAAGAGTAAGGGAATAAAAAGAACACATTTAGAATAAAAACTAATTCAGATGTTAGAATTATCAAATAAAGATTATATTAGTTCAGTTGTGTCCAATTCTTTGTGACCCCATGGACTATATCCTGTCAGGCTTCTCTGTCCATGGAATTCTCCATGCAAGAATACTGGAGCTGGTTGTGATTTCTTACTTCAGAGTAAAGATTATATATTAAGTCCATTTATAACATTAAAAGAAAGAAAATATGTAATGAGATGAACAAATCGATATTTTTTAAAACAGTCCCCAAAGCAAAGAAGATAAATATAAACATAAATGCTATTAAAGTATTAAAAATGAAGTCACTGTATTCATGACTGTTAATTCAATTAAAAGGTAAATGATAAAAGTGGAAGACTAACTATTATTAACATAACTCAAATAACATAACTCAAATAATTAGGTGAAACAATAATCTCTATGCACGTGACAAACCAGTCAATAAACTGAATACCTGAAAATTCCCTATAGTGAAGCATAAAGTTAAGGTAGAACAAAATAGAAAGCCCAGAGATAAATCCACGCACATATGGACACCTTATCTTTGACAAAGGAGGCAAGAATATACAATGGATTAAAGACAATCTCTTTAACAAGTGGTGCTGGGAAATCTGGTCAACCACTTGTAAAAGAATGAAACTAGAACACTTTCTAACACCATACACAAAACTAAACTCAAAATGGATTAAAGATCTCAACGTAAGACCAGAAACTATAAAACTCCTAGAGGAGAACATAGGCAAAACACTCTCTGACATACATCACAGCAGGATCCTCTATGACCCACCTCCCAGAATATTGGAAATAAAAACAAAAATAAACAAATGGGACGTAATTAACCTTAAAAGCTTCTGCACATCAAAGGAAACTATAAGCAAGGTGAAAAGACAGCCTTCAGAATGGGAGAAAATAATAGCAAATGAAGCAACCGACAAACAACTAATCTCAAAAATATACAAGCAACTCCTACAGCTCAACTCCAGAAAAATAAATGACCCAATCAAAAAATGGGCCAAAGATCTAAATAGACATTTCTCCAAAGAAGACATACAGATGGCGAGCAAACACATGAAAAGATGCTCAACATCACTCATTATCAGAGAAATGCAAATCAAAACCACTATGAGGTACCATTTCACACCAGTCAGAATGGCTGCGATCCAAAAGTCTACAAATAATAAATGATGGAGAGGGTGTGGAGAAAAGGGAACCCTCTTACATTGTTGGTGGGAATGCAAACTAGGACAGCCACTATGGAGAACAGTGTGGAGATTCCTTAAAAAACTGGAAATAGAACTGCCATACGGCCCAGCAATCCCACTGCTGGGCATACACACTGAGGAAACCAGTAGGGAAAGAGACACGTGTACCCCAGTGTTCATCGCAGCACTGTTTATAATAGCCAGAACATGGAAGCAACCTAGATGCCCATCAGCAGATGAATGGATAAGAAAGCAGTGGTACATATACACAATGGAGTATTACTCAGCCATTAAAAAGAATACATTTGAATCAATTCTAATGAGGTGGATGAAACTGGAGCCTATTATACAGAGTGAAGTAAGCCAGAAGGAAAAACACCAATACAGTATACTAATGCATATATATGGAATTTAGAAAGATGGTAACAATAACCCTGTGTACGAGACAGCAAAAGAGACACTGATGTATAGAACAGTCTTATGGACTCTGTGGGAGAGGGAGAGGGTGGGAAGATTTGGGAGAATGGCATGGAAACATGTAAAATATCATGTATGAAACGAGATCCCAGTCCAGGTTCGATGCACGATACTGGATGCTTGGGACTGGTGCACTGGGACGACCCAGAGGGATGGTATGGGGAGGGAGGAGGGAGGAGGGTTCATGATGGGGAACACATGTATACCTGTGGCGGATTCATTTTTATATTTGGCAAAACTAATACAATTATGTAAAGTTTAAAAATAAAATAAAATTAATTTAAAAAAGAAAAAAAAAAAAAGAAAATATAAAGCTGAGAGATGTGATACAAAGTCTGTAACATAGATATAAATGGAATTCCAGAAGAAGAAAATACAAAGAATAGGGGAAAATATACTTTATGAAGATGTATTAACAGACAGTTCTAAAGTTAACAGACCCATCACAAGCACGGAAACAGAAAATGTAATCAGAAATCTTCCAGCAAACAAAAGCCCAGGACCAGACAGCTTCACAGCTGAATGCTACCAAAAATTTAGAGAAGTGCTAACACCTATCCTACTCAAACTCTTCCAGAAAGTTACAGAGGAAGATAAACTTCCAAACTCATTCTATGAGGTTACCATCATCCTAATACCAAACCAGACAAAGATGTCACAAAAAAGAAAACTACAGGCCAATATCACTGATGAACATAGATGCAAAAATCCTTAACAAAGTTCTAGCAAACAGAATACAACAACATATTAAAAAGATCATACATCATGACCAAGTGGGCTTTATCCCAGGGATGCAAGGATTCTTCAATATCTGCAAATCAATCAATGTAATACACCACATTAACAAACTGAAAGATAAAAAACATACGATTATCTCAACAGATGCAGAGAAAGCCTTTGACAAAATTCAACATCCATTTATGATAAAAGCCCTCCAGAAAGTAGAAATAGAAGGAACATACCTCAATATAATAAAAGCTATGTATGACAAACCCACAGCAAACATTATCCTCAATGGTGAAAAATTGGAAGCATTTCCCCTAAAGTCAGGAACAAGACAAGAGTGCCCACTCTCACCACTACTATTCAACATAGTTTTGGAAATTTTGGCCACAGCAATCAGAGCAGAAAAAAAAATAAAAGGAATCCAGATTGGAAAAGAAGTAAAACTTTCACTGTTTGAAGATGACATGATCCTCTACATAGAAAACCCTAAAGACTCTACCAGAAAATTACTAGAGCTAATCAATGAATATAGTAAAGTTGCAGGATATAAAATTAACACACAGAAATCCCTTGCATTCCTATACATTAACAATGAGAAAGCAGAAAGAGAAATTAAGGAAACAATTCCATTCACCATTGCAAGAAAAAAATAAAACACTTAGGAATATATCTACCTAAAGAAACAAAAGACCTATATATAGAAAACTATAAAACACTGATGAAAGAAATCAAAGAGGACACAAATAGATGGAGAAATATATCATGTTCAGGGATTGGAAGAATCAATATAGTGAAAATGAGTATACTACCCAAGGAATCTATAGATTCAACGCAATCCCTATCAAGCTACCAATGGTATTTTTCACAGAACTAGAACAAATAATTTCACAATTTGTATGGAAATACAAAAAAAAAACCTCTAATAGACAAAGCAATCTTGAGAAAGAAGAATGGAACTGGAGAAATCAACCTGCCTGACTTCAGGCTATAGTACAAAGCTACAGTCATCGAGACAGTATGGTACTGGCACAAAGACAGAAATATAGATCAATGGAACAAAATAGAAAGCCCAGAGATAAATCCATGCACCTATGGACACCTTATCTTTGACAAAGGAGGCAAGAATATACAATGAATAAAAGACAACCTCTTTAAAAAGTGGTGCTGGGAAAAATAGTCAACCACTTGTAAAAGAATGAAACTAGAACACTTTCTAGTGTTCTATGGTGATACACAAAAATAAACTCAAAATGGATTACAGATCTAAATGTAAGACCAGAAACTATAAAACTCCTAGAGGAAAACATAGGCAAAACACTCTCCAACATAAATCACAGCAGGATCCTCTATGATCCACCTTCCAGAGTAATAGAAATAAAAGCAAAAATAAACACATGGGACCTAGTTAAACCTGAAAGCTTTTGCACAACGAAGGAAACTATAAGCAAGGTGAAAAAGAAAGCCTTCAGAATGGGAGAAAATAATAGCAAACGAAGCAACTGACAAAGAATTAATCTCAAAAATATACAAGCAACTCCTGCTGCTCAAGTCCAGAAAAAAAAAAAAAAAAGACCCAATCAAAAAATGGGCCAAAGAACTAAATAGACAGCCCTCCAAAGAAGACATACAGATGGCAAACAAACACATGAAAAGATGCTCAACATCACTCACTATCAGAGAAATGCAAATCAAAGCCACAATGAGGTACCATCTCACACCAGTCAGAATGGCTGCGATCCAAAAGTCTACAAAAAATAAATGCTGGAAAGGGTGTGGATAAAAGGGAATCATCTTACACTGTTGGTGGGAATGCAAACTAGTACAGCCACTATGGAGAACAGTGTGGAGATTCCTTAAAAAACTGGAAATAGAACTGCCATACGGCCCAGCAATCCCACTGCTGGGCATACACACTGAGGAAACCAGATTTGAAAGAGACATGTGTACCCCAATGTTCATCGCAGCACTGTTTATAATAGCCAGGTCATGGAAGCAACCTAGATGTCCATCAGCAGATGAATGGATAAGAAAGATGTGGTACATATATACAATGGAGTATTACTCAGCCATTAAAAAGAATGCATTTGAATCAGTTCTAATGAGGTGGATGAAACTGGAGCCTATTATACAGAGTGAAGCAATCCAGAAAGAAAAACACCAATATAATATACTAATACATATATATGGAATTTAGACAGATGGTAACGATGACCCTATATGTGAGATAGCAAAAGAGACACAGAGGTATAGAACAGTCTTTTGGACTCTGTGGGAGAAGGCGCAGGTGGAATGATTTGAGAGAATAGCATTAAAACATGTATATTACATGTTTTTTATATATATGTATATACATGTATATTACATGTTTCACATCATATGTGAAATTGATCACCAGTCCAGGTTCGATACATGAGACAAGGTGCTCAGGGCTTGTACACTGGGATGACCCAGAGGGATGGGATGGGGCGGGAGCCGGGAGGGGGTTTCAGGATGGGGAACACATGTACACCCATGGCTGATTCATGTCAATGTATGGCAAAAACCACTACAATATTGTAAAATAATTAGCCTCCAATTAAAATAAATAAATTAAAAAGAAAAAGTTAATAAAGTAATGATTTCACACTCTCAGTAAGAACCCAAGCAAAATAAATTACCAGAAGTCTGCTCTTGGTAATACTATGACAATACTATAAAATACTCAGAGAAAGGTAAAAATATTAATAAGACTATGAATGATAAACACTAGATGTCTCAATAGCAAAAGTAAAAGACAATGAATTAAAAGTGTGCAAAGTGAGAGAAAAAAAAATGTTTAAATAAGAATTGTACATAGAGTACAAAATAAATTTGCCAGCATGTGAAATGTACTTTAAAGCCAAAAAAAATTACTAAAGATAGATCCTCACTTGAAATTCTACAGAATGCAATTTAGGAAGAATGAATTTGAACCCCAAAGAAGAGCAAAAACATTAGGCAAGAATTGAATGAAGAAAATTAAGCATGATCAATATAAGCTTTGGTTGCCTTCATAAAAATGAGTGGACAGAAAAGCATGTCTCATTCATAAAGGGAAAATATTACAAAATAAAAACAGGCACAGCATCACTCTTTGTAATGCTGATTCATTAATTATATAATTTATAAAAAAAAGTCCAATTACAGTAATTCAAGTTTTGTCAGTTATTAGGTATTTGTTTCCCATCCACCTCTCTGTTCACATGTTGAAAATGTCTGTTCCTTTTGCAGTTTATCTTTTATATAAACCTCCTTTACATTCTCATTCATGGGAGCTATAATTTTATTACCTCTTTACAAATATTAATGATAACATTTTATACTTCTGCTATTTTCCTTCCCTAAAACTGAAAACTAGTGTTTTGGCAAAACTAAAACAGGTTTTAGATAATTTCATCTGAAAATCTCTGAGAAGCAATGTGTTTTCCTAAGTTTGGTGCATGTTTGGTCTTCCCATTATTTCAAAAATACACAGTGTCGTTGTCTAATTAAATGCAGAAATCTTACTAAAGAATTCAATGTCCTTTGTGGCAGATTGCAAAACAGAACTGAAAAGATGTGGGCTATGAACTCAAATAGACCCAGATTCAAATTCCTCTGAAACCCTGCCCATTTTCTTTACCAGGATGCTTCACTGCACCATTTCTGTTTCATATACTGTTTTTATTATTTCAGTTAAATTCCAGTCTCCAGCACTGGCTTTTGTGTCTTCTACTGGCATAGCCCTCAGACTTTTCAAATAATTTTTGTTAATTATTTTAGCTAATTTGTTGGTTATTCAATTTTGTTTCTCAGCTATTAATTCACTTTTCCATAATCCTTTTTGTGACTCATGGGGGTGGAAAACTGATATTTATCATTGGTCATCTGGTTTCCTGTTAGGTTTTACCAGTGGTGGGGCGCTAGGGTAGACAGGAGGCAGGAAAATAAAAGAAAGCTTTCCCCACTTCTGCCGGTTTGCTCTTCTTTTCAGCATCATGTCATAAGTGGCTCATACACCTGAGCTAGTGGTTGGTTCTAGCTTCTTGCTTCTTCCAGAAGCAGCATTATTTTCAATGGTAAAATGGAGATGATGTTTCAAATGAATATCAATGAAAGAATAAATATTTCCATCAATCTTATTAGTGCAATAGTGAGAATGAATTAATAAATTCTAACTTGAATGAATTTCCAAGACATAATTGAAGACAGAAAGATAACACAATATATACAAAATAGCCCCATCCATATAGTTTTCAAACACGTGAGACAAATGTTTAGGTGTTAGAAACTACAAAGAAATGCAAGAAAATGAACTTCAAAATTTGGTTCTCTGCAGAGGAAGGAAAGGGTAGAGAAGCCTCTTTGGGTAAGTAATAATTCCCATATTATTATTCTTTAAAATTTACACCAATTTGTCTAAAACAACCTTTTGTGTCTAAACTATTTTTTAATAATAAGAGGGAAATAAGTAAAATACAGCCTTTTATTAACAAGGCTTTGGTAAGATAAATTGGTATCAGATAAGTAGCAAAGTGCTAGAGTTTTTGTCAAAGAAATCTTAGTAGAGATAAGACAAAAGCCAGTTTTGTAATTATAAATATACCATTGAGATTTAGAAAGAAAGAAATGTAGGAAGGAAGTTAAGAAAAGGAAGGAGAAAAAGAAAAGAGGAGGAAGAAGGCAGAAGAAAGAAAGAAAAAATAAGAAAAGAGAAAAAAAATATACTCCTTTTACAGTTTCAATGAAGAGAGAGGACTCTTCTCAACAATGGAATTATCTTTATGAGACCATAAGATGCAAGTCATAATTCTTGTTATGAGAAGATACAGGAAGTGTATATTTTCATCACAATAAAAATTTTAAAAATGAGTTCTACTCAACTGATTATGGTACTTTGACAATAACCTTCCTTGTGGTGGTGTTCAGTTGCACAATTGTGTCTGACTCTTTGCGACCTCATGGACTGCAGCACGCCAGGCCTCTCTGTCTCTCACCATCTCCCAAGGCTTGCCCAAGTTCATGCCCACTGCATCGGTGATGCCATCCAGCCCTCTCTTCCTCTGATGCCCTCTTCTCCTTTGCCCTCAATCTTTCAACATCAGGAAACTTCCTACTCAACTCTTATTCAATTAAACATATCTACAAATCTGTCTGTTTTGATGGATAGCCACACAGTTTTATGTAGTTTGACAGACATTTTCTAAATCTCTTTTAATACTCCTATTTCAGTTGTAGAAGTTACAGTGTTTTCCTTAAGGTACATTTAGTTATTTAAAATTGATGTAAGATTTATCTCTCTTCTTAGCTTTGTAAGCTCTCGACAGTCTGTCTTCTCCATCAGTCTCTGTTTATTTTTTTAATTCATTTTCTGTTCCCTCCCTACTTTCTTCCCATCACTATTACCTACTTCACAACTCATGGGATAGTATGAAAAATTTTTACATAAATTCATAAGGTTTGGAAAATTAAACTTACATTAGTAGAAATCTTGGTTTAAACCCAGAGGCAATCATGTCACTCTGCTCACACTTCTCTACTCCTCATATCAATTTGTTTCTTAGTTTGTGGAATAGTTTGCTTAGAATTATACTTCTGCTGCTTTTAGTGGAATCTGAGTCACAGATTCCATATTTGTAAATTTGCCTACTTGCTAAAATTTATAACTCAAAATAAATAAATAACAGGGAACTTTTGCAGTCCTTTGTGGACATGCCCAAAGCAGGGAAAATATCAAGTCACCAATGTGCACATTCCCAGTTGAGGTCAAACAAGGAGACACTACTTTCTTATTTAAGCTTTCATATTTTAACAAGAGCTTTGCAGATGGCATCCCCTGGAGGAGGGCATGGCAACCAAGTCCAGTATTCTTGCCTGGACAGTCCCATGGACAGAGTTGCTTGGCAAGCTACAGTCCATAGGGTCACACAGAATCAGACACCACTGAAGCAACTTAGCGCACGCACACACATTGTAAGCAAATGGTGTTCTTTCTTTTGGTGGCACTAAAATCTATTTAGTGCCACCTTTTCTTTTTTAGCATTTTTATGCTTTTTGTTGTGATTTGCTGTTAAATGGCCCCCTACTGTAGTGCTGGATTGCTATCTGGTGTTTCTAACTGTAGGAAGGCTGTCATGTAGCTTATGGAGACAATACTTGTGTCAGACAAGATTTTTTTCAGGCATGAAGTATACAGCTGTTGGTTGTGACTTTGATGTTAATGAATCAACAATATACATTAAATATGGCATCTTTAAACAGAAACACACCTAAAATAAGTTTATATGTTGATTGATGAAACTGTTGTAAAGAGAGGCACAGAGGAACTTAACTTTTTATTTCCCTTAGGAACAACAATTTAGCATCCCAGAAGAGGTGTTTGTAGTGATCATAACTATTGTGAATACCAAAAAGATTGCTGCATATTAAAAATAATAATTATAGGATATATAAATGTCATGCATAGGAAGTAAAAAGTAAGTAAAAGCATGACAATGTCATATAAAATATGTGTGTGTATATACATATGTATTGAACCACTCTTTTTTGTCTGATACTATACATGTGTATCTGAGAAGGTGAAGGCACCCCACTCCAGTACTCTTGCCTGGAAAATCCCATGGACAAAGGAGCCTGGTAGGCTGCAGTCCCTGGGGTTGTGAAGAGTCGGACATGACTGAGTGACTTCCCTTTCACTTTTCACTTTCATGCATTGGAGAAGGAAATGGCAACCCACTCCAGTGTTCTTGCCTGGAGAATCCCAGGGACGGGGGAGCCTGGTAGGCTACCATCTATGGGGTCACACAGAGTCAGACACGACTGAAGTGACTTAGCAGCAGCAGCAGCAGCATACATGTATATATAAACTAATCAAGTGACCAAAAAAAATTATAAGATATTGGTTTGAAAACTAGAGACTGAGAGAATGAAAAGCTTCTAGTTAGCAGAAGGGAGTAAGGAAATTAAATTCATAATATATAATTTTTACTATATCATTGTAAATTAATATTACTGATGGAACAAAATCATTTTCATGAGCTTAATAACTCAACTTACCTATATTCTGACATAGTGATAAATTAGTTACAAATTCTGAAATGGGGATTTTTAAAAGCATAAATCATATTGTCTATAACTATGAATTCATGTTTGAATTGCTCACATTCAGTACTCTGTGCTTCTTAGGTTTATAAATTAGAGTGTAAGTCAGCACTCAAATATACATCTTTAAGAACATCAAATGCACTAATTAAGTATATTATTTACTTTAAAATATATTGCATTAAAATGTTTTTAAGAAAGAAAATTTCCTGAATGCACATAAGATACTATTTAAATTCCCACAATTTGCTTTTACCACACGTGTTTTAGGCAAACAACCTATTGCATTGACTTATGTTTGACAGTGATTCATTGTGGCACTTTAAATGTCAACTTTCAAAGCCTTTGATATAATTTTTAACCAAATATATGAAGGTTTTTCTTGGGCAATAACAAATTATCCCAGTATCCTAGACCTGATAGTTTTAGCAAAAATACAAATGGATAAAATGAAAGGACAGTGAATTAACACAATTCGGTTTTTTGAATTTTGTTTTTTCACTTCCAATTGTTTTCACAGAGAAAGATACTATTCTCTGTTAGTAAAACAGGTTCTATTAGGAAGGATATAGGTCAAGAAAATTTATCTATAACTTTGATCTATGCTGTGTATTTGGAATATAAATAAAATATTTTCCATAACAATTTGTGGTCTCTGTCCAATGGTACAGCTATTAGAATTCTCAGTATTAAGTTTGATTTAATAGGTTGATTACACTTTTAAACTGTGTATACCTTACATTGACCAATATTTACAAAGTTCCTGTATGAAAGCTTATTTCTTCTTAGTTTACCTAGTGATGGGAGTAATACTTTGGTATTATCTCTATTTAGATGCTAAAAACATTTGTCATCATGGCATATGATTTTTGACCTTGTCACTGAATCAAAATCTTGAAAAAGCATTACAATATTCACTCTTAACTAGATTCCTTGAACTAATCCATGGGCAGTTATGGGATGCAACATTGTTACATGAGATTTCTTATAAATTTTGAGTACCCAAGCATCCAGGTCACTGTAAAATATACACCCATTATGAAAAAAGGAGGAACAAAAGGAGATGGCAAAATTCTCAGAAGCAATGGCACCTCTGTAGTATTAATAGTTACATCAATGTCATACAAATAGGGCTTATTTGTAGAGACCCTTACTGCAAACCTGAACTCCAGTGCTGTGAGTTTTATAACATTATGTAACTGATGGTCTGCACCAAACAAATGTTCAGAATTCCAGGAAACTCGGGCATTTTACTGTAGTGATTTTTGTTTCCAAAATGTGTGAAGTCATATTCTAACTATTTTCAGATGCACGTGCACCTTAAACATAACTTGGCATTTTTCAGAAATATGTATTACTGTCAGGCGTGAGCAGACGGCACCAGGGATCTCAAGTCAGGAAAATGAAAAGGAGAATCTGAGAAAGGAAAAAGAAATCCAAAACATTTAGAAAAGCAAGGTTATCAAATATGGAAAATTAGTCCATGCTGCATCAAAATGACCAAAAAGAGTGAATTAAATAAAAAGTGACCAAAAAGAAGCTTCCATAGAGATGTGTTTTCATAGCTCCTTCAGTTCTTTTGGCTTATTTATGCTTGTGTCTAAATCTCTGAATATCCAGAGAACATCTAATGCCAAAAAAAAAAAAAAAAAATGTTCACTAGCCACCTTTTCTAAGACAGAATTTTTCTCTTGACACTAGAAGTACACCTACTTCTAACTCACTTTATCAATTCTGCCATCTCTCATAGATTCCTTTAATCACTCCCACTATATTTGTTTCTTTCCATAATTATTTGACCATGTTTTTGTCTCTGGTTCATCAAAACAGTGACAATACCACCTTCCATCAACTGTATGTCCCCTCCCCCAATAGTGCTTTTTGTCTGTTTTTTCCCTTACTGTGAATATTTGTGGTGTTATCTGAATATTATTACTCAGTATTTTAGCTTAAAACAATGTTTCTACCTTTTCAGAAACTTGCAATTTGATGTCATCACCCCATCAGCATGCTTCCCAGGTGGCTCAGTAGTAAAGAACCTGCATTCCAATGCAGGAGACGCAGGGATTCCGAGTTCAATCCCTGAGTTGGGAAGATTCCCTGGAGAGGGAAATGGCAACCCACTCTAGTATCCTTGCCTGGACAATCCCATGGACAGAGGAGCCTGGCGGGCTACCGTCCACAGGATCACAAAGAGCAGGACATATCTGAGCAACTAAGTATGCATGCACACGCCGATCAGTACCGTTCTTGCTGTCACTCAGTTAAACAGCAAGGGCTGGGTTGCTAATTCATAGACCGCTTTTCAGTCCTTAGCTGTCCTGACTTCTACATTCCCTCTTTTCTTGAAATGTGCTTTTCCTGGCTTCTGGCACACAGTCCGCTCTAGTTCTTCCTTTCTCTGTAAACTCTATCCATGCTGAGCCACTTAGAAGTCTAATCATGATCTCTCTTGCCTTAAGCTTAGATAAATGTTGTGTGCCTATCCATACAGGTATTCTGTTGCCCCTTTTTCAACTACAAGAATAGAGTCTGAATTGCCCATCAACTTCTGTTCCTTTCTTAGAAGCACAGGAAATACTTACTACTCTCCAAGTACTAGTGAGCATGGGAAAACTATGAAAGGATGTTACAGTCCTTGCTGGCTACTCTCCTAGTCATTTTTTTTTTTTTTTAACTGTTCTTACCACACAGTGCAGAGAACTTGAGAAGACTGACTGAGAGATAGTTATGAGACTTATCATTACCTTAGGAAGAACTGCACAAGTTCCTTATGATTTCAGATCCTTTCAAGCACACTTTTTATCATTCTGTCATTTACACTTTGCACCCAAAATTCCACCTGAAGCTAAGGGGTAGGTCATGCGGGTCCTTCTCATTGTCCTTTCTTTTAAGATTCTTTCTTACTGATTAAATTTTCTTTACTCCTCTCAACCCATAGAATCTTTATTCACTAAATCTTAGATGTGTTGTATTGTTCCAATATGCTGTTCTCTGGTTCTACTATAGCATCATTTCCTGGGGAAATTAGTTGCCAGAGATATGAAATTGATTAGGGGAATGGACATGGAGAGGGACAGGGTTTGGGGAGCTGGGGAGAAAACGACTGTGCTGAAAGTAGAACATTTAACATACAACTTTGGAAAATGAAATAGTGATGCTATGTGTAAAATAACATTTTTGTAGATTGCTGGCTTTCTAAATATTTTAATATAGCAAAGTACATAATAATAATGTAACTTTTTGCAGCTGTTTTTCCACATCTCACTCTGTACGTGGGCATTTGTCTGGATCTTTTATCATCTTTTCATGTTCTGTGCTTGATTTTGCCTATGATACGCTATTTTGTACTCTACCCTTTTGCATCAAGAACACTGAATTCCTTGGAAAAGACATTGTGACAGTGTTGTTTTCCTTTCCTTTTTTTGTTAATCTGCTGGCAAATGTTTGGGCTTCAAGTCTCAGATCTGTGTTCTTGTCAACTTTTAAAGAAAAATGTCAATGAAATAATTATTTTTAAGTTTTAAATACCGACATTTTACCAATTGCCAAAAATAAATAAATCTTCTAAATACCTCATAATAAATTTAATGCAAATAAAATTATATTATTAAAAGTTAAAAATCTGAAATTTGATGATACCTATAAGTGGTTATTATTAATATAGCTAAGAAGTTGTAAAACATGGTAAAATAATTAAAAACTATTATCAATGCTATTTAAATTGTGTTATAAAATAGAAAACACGAAAATGAGTAAAGGAAATCCCTTTCCAAAATGGATTTGGGAAACCCTTGGGGTGGAGCGTCTCACACAAGTACCATTCATGAACCCTACGTCATATACCCATCAGAAGAAGCTGACTTTACATCCCCTAGCAGGAAAAAAAAGATTTTCTCCTTGCCCAGCAACAACCCAGCCAATGGGAAACTATTACAAGTCAGCCAGTGAAAAGTCACCACAACTCCAAGCTCTCATTTTCCTCTAATGAACTTTCATTAAATATAGCCCTTCCCAACTTCCTCCATTCCTCTATATAGAAACAGAAACACTTCTCTCCTTGTTCCCAGAGCTTGCCTATAGTTTCCCATAGTATGGATAGCCTGAATTGCAATTTTTCTCCTATACATGAATAAAGTTGACTTTGTTGGCTAATCCACTTATCTTTCTTGTTTGAGAGCTTGACAATGGCCATGTCCAAGGTTTCACTTACAGGTGAAATAAAATGTGTCTCATATGTGTGCATGGTAGGTCGCTTCATTCGTGTCTGACTCTTTGCAATCCCATGGACTGCAGCCCACCAGGCTTCTCTGTCCATGGGGATTCTCTAGATAAGAATACTAGAGTGGGTTGCCATGCCCTCTTCCTGGGGTCTTCCAGAACCTGGGATTGAACTTGTGTCTCTTACATCCTCTACATTGGCCAGTGGGTTCTTTACAACTAGCGCCACCTGGGAAGCCCCATATCTAGCATTTATAGCTAGATATAGCACCACGGGCTTCCCTGGTGGCTCAGATGGTAAAGAATCTGCCTGTAATGTGGGGGAGACCTGGGTTTGATCCCTGGATTGAGAAGATCTCCTGGAGGAGGGCATGGCAACCCACTCTAATATTCTTGCCTGGAGAATCACCATGGAAAGAGAAGCCTGGTGGGCTACAGCCCATGAAACTACAATGCTGGAACATCCTTTGCCTGGCAGCTGATTTTTTAGACTGCCCATACTATTTATTATAAACTCTACAGGACAACTTTACTCGGTCATTTAGTTCATGCTGTATCTTTCATCCAGGTCCTTTGCTCAAAGTTATTAAGAATTACTAATAATTTGGAATAAAATTATTTAGTAGATTTGAAATGTTCAAAATATCACATTAAATGTTTTTTTTTTCGTTGTTTGTTTTTTAGTGGCACCACATGGCATATGGGATTTTATTTCCAGAACCAGAGATCGAGCCCATGAGCCCCGCAATGGAAACATGGAGCCTTAACCACTGTACTGCCAAGGAAATCTTTAAAGTTGCATTTGTTTTGATTTTTTTCTAACTAAAAATCTCTTTACCAAGACTGTTTGAGCTGGCTAAAATGAGCTTTTTTGCCTTTCAAGTATAGTTGCATAAAGAAACAGAAGGTCATTTAATATATTAATTAAATAACTTACAGATAAGTTTGGTCCAGATGGAGAGGATGTTTTACACAGGAAAGTTGTAGGCTGGTTTTCACAAATATTGTACAAAAAGAAACATTTTTCTCCTGGTCAGTGCTCAGAATCTCCTCTCACTGTCTCCTTGTCCCTTCTCACATTTCAATATTAATGTAGTTTTAATGTAATAAATGGTAAAAGAGATACAAAATGTATATCACTTGAGGAACAATAAAGACGGGGTATCCATGTATATAAAATTTATTGATTTTATATTAAATGTTTATTTTCTATTGTCAGTTATGATTATTATTATAGAATGTTTATAGTCTTGCTCTGGAGAGGAGAAAATTCCTTCCAGAAAAAAAAAAAAACCTGCTTACACAATAAAAAATAAATGTTAAGATACATCAAAAACAAACTCTTAACTCTGGGAGTCATGAATGTCAGAAGGCGAATTGGCTCAAGGAGATAATAACATTGATAACAAATAGTGGAGAATCTATAGTTTAGAGGATGAGAAACGTGCCAAGCACAGGAGCAGCCTGGAGGTTGGCATGGACCTTGTGCACTTCTCCATGCTTGAGAGAAAGCACTGATTTCCTTCTGCCAAGTCAGCCTCAATATTAGTGTCATGGAGATTCTTCCTATGTTTATGGAGATTGTCCAGGTCTGGCTTACATACTGAAAGGGATGTACTGGCATCTTTACAGATATGAAAGCCAGAAAGGAACCAGCTGGAAATGCTGAAATGTTGGTGTGAGAATTTAGCCTGCTTAGGGGAGAGGACTGGGAAATTATGCCAGCTAGGACAAAAGCTATTGCAATATAGCAATGCAGTGATTTGGGGTTATTTGGAAAAAGACTTTTTCAAAAAATATCTACCTGGCCATGAAGGAACATAGAAATAAGTCCTATCTCCTCTACTGAATCAATTGTGAAGGAAATTAATTCAATTAGGGAGGAAATTATTTTTTAAAATGTTACTGTTTTATTTTTTATCCCAAGTATGTGTGCCCTTAGTCACTCAGTCATGTCCGACTCTCTGTGGCCCTGTGGACTGTAGCCCACCAGGCCCTTCTGTCCACAGGATTCTCCAGGCAAGAATACTGGAGTGGATTGCCATGCCCTTCTCCAGGGGAGAATCCCTTCCCAACCCAGGGATAGAACCCATGTCTCTTATGTCTCCTGCTTTGGCAGGTGGGTTCTTTACCACTAGTGCCACCTGGGAAACCTAAATATGTATGACCTAGTTACAACTGGTTCAGTTACACAAAAGAATCTGCTGGGTCTTATATGACATTCACTTGGAGCTAGGTGATTCATTTCTAGTTAATACATATATAGATTAATGTCACTTAGCAAGGAACTACTTCAAAATTTCTAGCTGTCCTAGAACAATTCTTTCTTTTGTAGGGAGGAAAAAGGAGGCCAGTGAGAAGAATTATCAATACCTTGGAACTCATTTTCTTCTTCTTTCTATTTTATTTATAGTACTGGCAACAATGTTTCCGGTAACAAAGTGAAAAATTAGAATGCAGTTCAGTATGGTTTTCAACAGTATGGTCTGTGGAGTAAAATAGAACTAAGTCCAATTTCCACCTTTGCCATTTACTAATAGTATGATCACAGACATGTTATTGAAATATCCAAGCCCCAAATGTACCATTAGTATAAGAATAAAGCAAACTTTTAGTTTAATAGGATGAAATGGAGAAATGTATATTTAAAAACAAGGTAACTTGAATACAGTAAGTATTCAGAAAGATTATTTTATCCATTTGAGCATTCATAAATACTTATTGAGTACATGATTTTCAAGAGAATAGAAATCTTTGCCCTTAGGAAATCTAGTGAGAGAAAACAGACAATAAAAAGCATCAAAAATTAGAATTTTTCAGATGCTGTACATTATATAATGGAAACATATGATGAACATGTTAAAGTGGTAAAGAACCCACATGTAACACAGGAGATGCAGGTTCCATCTCTGTAGCTCGCCAGGTTCTTCCCCCCATGGGATTTCCCAAGGAAGAATGCCAGAGTGGGTTGCCATTTCCTTCTCCAGCGATCAGCCCCTGAAGTGGCAATGGCAACCTACTCCAGTATTCTTGCCTAGGAAATCTCATGGACAGAGAAGCGCCTGTAGGGCTTAAGTCCATAGAGTCTCAAAAGAAACAGACACGACTTAGCAACCAAACAACAACAAGCAAAACTGGATATTCATACTAAACCAGGTATTCATAGCATAAGGCCTATTACATTTCAATATGTTTCTTTGATAAAACAGATTGCAATGAATACATAGGGGAAAAAAAGTATCCTGGATTTTAAAGTCTAAGTATTAAGTCTTGCTTGCTCACTTTCTGTCAGTTTAACTTAGTCAAATTAATTAATCTTTGTAAATATTAGTTTCTTCTACTTAAAATTTATATTTTGTCTGACTTATCTATATTATATATATTTTAAGGAGCAAAATATAGATTTAATAACCATATATATATATATAGTTGTGTGCATAAACATGTACACATGCACTCAGTTTTTGTGTCAGATATTGTTATATCTGCCAATAACAATGTTTGTGATGTTAGATATCTATTGATACCCAATCTTATAGTTTTCAGAAAATAACATTATTTTGCAGAAACTAATGAATAGGTGTTGTAACATTAATTATAGTACAGAAAAGGACAATAAAATGTATTATTTTATGCTCCAAAATTTGTTAATGGAAGACTAATGCATTTTTCCATCTATAAATACTGATATAATTATGCAAATGCAAAGTAAGATAACAAAGTTTTTACTACCTGAAGCATAAATAATACCTTGAAAAAATATCTGGGTCCTTCAGGAATATCTCTTGTATAATATTTCAATCCCTGTCTGCTACAGTTGAAGTGTAATTCATATCTCTTCCCTTATGGAAAAATTTGTGTCATAACATGCCATGACTTAGTATCTTTCTACTAATTCTTCCAAGATTCCTTCCACGATTTCACTTCCCAGAAGCAAACTTCTTTCCTGGAATAATTTGATAGTTCCTGGTTTCCAATGATAGCAATAGGGAACTGGGAAAAAAAAAAAAGGAAAAACTGCCTTGAAAAAGCAACAGGAGTGATATATTCTAGGGCTGAATTTTCATTCATTGAAAAGAAAGAGCTATAGTTAATGCTTCAGATAATTTAGGATTTTTTATTCTTTGGTAAAACTAATTCATTATTCTTGCAGAAACAAGCTATACAAGTAAATGTCCCTCAGAGCAGTTTAGGTGAAGTTTAGATCTATCTGACTAAGGTCTGGGCTTTCAGGCTTAATACTTAAGAGTGATAGAAGCAATAGAAAACATAATCATACTGATAATGGCAAAAGCTAGTCTTGAAAATATTTCATCACTGTCTTATATAAAAGGGACTACAGGTCAAAGGATCTGAGAAGCAATTCTGCAATATGAGAAGCAATTTAGCATTCACAGTATAGAAGAGCTTAGTAATGAACATAATTTACAGTGGGAGATATGTTGAGAATTTACTAGCAGGTTGTTGTCTCAATAAAATGCATGTGCACAAGATCTGTGAGAAGTATGAGATAATAAGACTCAAACTAAAACTTAAAAACATAACTGGCTTTAAGATAGATAAGTACAGATTGTAGAAAAAAGTAAAAGAAAAAAAATCTTCAAAAATTGATTAATTACAGAATTTTGAAAGGTATTAGATTCAGAAAGGGGTAGAATTGGCATTGTTAGAAGTGAGGTCAGCAACTACAAAGACAAACCTGAAAATTCCTCTCCAATAGCAGATAGAACAAGAAATCAAATCCTGTGGGAGACGGTTGTGGAAGCCTTTATATGCAGAACAATGACCAGAGATATGAGATGCAGATCAGCTGCAAATAGAAGAAAGATATTAAAACAAGTGAAGAACAAACAATAATCAATATATAAAAGAAGAAAATTCTTCTGGAATAAAGGATGTTTCTTCTAACTGCAAGCTGAATGGGACACTTGGCAAACATAAAAATAAAAATCACCTTTTAACAGTAAAGACAAAGTGAAAACAAGAATGTTGGGCACAAGAGAAAGTAAATGTGCTCACGTGCTCCAACCACAGGGAAGGACAGAACAAGGAGGATGAACACTGCGGTCTTGTTCTTTTTCTATAGGTTTTTGTCTACCCACCTTGACTTGATTCCCACGGACTTTCTTTATGAGGCAGGGTCTCAAGATAAGTGTTTAGAGGATTACAGCACCTCCTTGGTCAGTCCAAATTCCATCTCAAAGGTGTTTTAAGAAAAAAAAAAAAAAGAAAACAATTAGCTTGGACCAAGGTGCATATTTACTTTCCAAGCAAACGTAGATGGGGAGGTAGGATGTCTAAACGGAAGTGACTCCCATTTCAGACCACTTGTCAGAAGTCAGAGAAGGGGAGCTCACTTTCTTCTTATCTTTGTTTCACACACACATGGAGAAGAAAGAAACAGATAAAGCAACAGCAGAATTTAATTTTCAATGCAAAGTGAAGAGGAAACTGATCTGGCAAAGCCAACTTTCTCTTTAGTTTGAAAGCAGAAAGGGAAATTGCAAGAAAACCCATAGAGTACTAATCTTGGCCTGTTTTATTATTAAGATTGGCTAAAAAAAAAACCACAAGAAAGATAAAAAATGAAAAGATATCCTATGTTCTTGCACTGGAAGAATTAATATTGTTATTAATAAAATGTTCATATTACCTCAAATGATCTGTAGATTCCATGTAATCCTATAGTATTCCAATGAAATTATTCACAGAAATAGAAAAAGAATCCTAAAATTCACATTCGTATTCACATAAGAAAGTCACATAGTTTAATGGAACAGAACAGTACAGAAATAAACCCATACATTTATAGTTAACTGGCTTTGATAAAGGAGCCAAGAACACACAATGGAAAGTGGTAGTCTATTCAGTAAATGCTTCTGGGAAAACTTGATATCTACATGCAGAATGGAGCTGGACCTCTATCTTACATCACTCACAAAAGTCAACTAGAAATGGACTAAAAACTTAAATGTAATACCAGAAATGGTAAAATTCTTAGAAGAAAACATAGGAAAAAAATTTCCTTAACATTAGTCTTAGCAATGATTTTTCACATATGACACCAGAAATACTGGCAACTAAAGCAAAAATAACCAAGTGAGATTACCTCAAACTAAAAATCTTCTGTGCAAACAAAGGTAATCATCAACAAAATGAAAAGGAAACCTACAGAATATATGCAAACTATATAGCTGATAATAAGTAAACATCTAAAATATATAAAGAAATCACACTGTCAATATCAAAAATTAAAAAAAAAAATCCGATTTAAAAAAGAACAAATGACCTCTTTAGACATTTTCCAAAGATGACATTCAGATGGCAAACAGGTATACATATAAAGGTGATCTATACTACTAATTATCAGGGAAATGCAAATCAAAAGCACAATGAGACATTACCTCACACCTGTTAGAAGTAGGAATGTAAACTGAGACAATTATGCAAAACAGTAAAGATATTCCTCAAAAAATAAAAATAGTGCTGCCATATGTTCCAGCAATCCCATTTCTGAGTATACATATGAAAGAAATAAAATCAGTATCTTGAAAAGATATCTGCACTCCTATTTTCATTGTAATAATAGTATTCTCAGGAGCCAAGATATGCAAAGGATGCAAATGTCTGTTGATGGATACACTGGTACAGAAAATGCGAGATCTATCTATAGTAGAATATTATTCAGTCTTTAAAAGAGAAGAATATTGTCCTTTGCAACAATGTGAATGAAACTGGATAGTACTATGTTAGTTAAAATAAGTCAGACAAAGACAAATACTGTATGGTATCACACGTGAAATCCAAAAAAATAAATTAATTCATAAAAACTTAAATTCCTAGACAGGAAGGAAAATGGTTGTAGCTAGGGGTTTGGGTGTGGGGAGATGTTGATTAAAAGGTACAAACTTTCAGTTATAAAATGCATAAACACTGAGGATCTAATATACAATATCATGGCTATGATAATATTGTATACTTCAAATATGCTAAAAGAGTAGGTCTTAAGAATTCTCACTATAAAAAATGGCAGCTGTGTAAGTTACAGATGTATTAAGTTACATGATTGTGGTAAATATTTCACAAGTTATACACATATAGAATCATCATATTACATTTAATATATGCAACTTTAATTATCAATTTAACTTCAATAAAACTAGATGGAAAAGAACAGAGAAAGAATTCAAAAAATGAAACATGAGCAAAGGAAACATTGAATAAGGAAGTAAATAACCCAAACTTTCCCACCGTTAAGAAGTTTTAGTAAATATAGCTACAAATGTATGTAAGAATAGAAGATTATGAGTGTCAGATTGGGTGCTCAAGAAGTATTCATTAAATAATGGAAAATAAAGAATAATGATGGAGAATATTTCAACAAATTTGAAATTTAAATCTGAGAGATTTAAATTAGCATAACCTTTATTTTCCTCGCATATTTCTATTGAATTAATGTTTAAACAGTTCAGTCACAATTTAAAAGAAATAAAGAAAATGGAGCAATGAGATACTGAAAACAAGGGAAGACACATACTCAAGTAAAAATTTTGTTTTATTTGGAAATTTGTGATTTGGTGTCTAGAAGAATAAAAGTGGAGTATATGGCTCAGAATGTAAAGTATAAAAAATATACTTAAAGATCTTAGTAGATAATACAGTTGACAATCATTAACTAGATACTATGGATAGAGAAGCCTGGCGGGCTACAGTCCATGGGATTGTGAAGAGTTGGACATGACTAAACAACTAACACACACACACACACACACACAAGGCCTACAGTTTTCATTTAGTAAGCAATATTTACTTACTTAGTTCTCCACGCTGAGGATAGAGAGAAGCCCACTTTTCAAAAATCAAGTGTATTTTAATATCTCTCAACAGGTAAGTTAAACTTTAAATTCCTCAAGAGTTTGGCCAGGGTCTTACTCATTGTTTATGCTTGATGTCTAGGGCCGCGCCTGGTCAAAACAAATAAACAAAAGAAGCAGATAGTAAATAAACAGTGAGTGGTAATCAAATGTCTGAAACATAAATAGAGCTCATTTTCTGATGCCATTATTATATGGAAATTATATTTTTAACTGCCAACAGCCCACTGTGATCTCTTATCTGTCTTTTTGAAAAATTGTTTCATCTCACTTCTCTTCCGCATTTTGTTATAATCTTATTGTTTAGTTGACTTATTGTTTTTTCATAAAGTAGGCTAATATTATTTGTAATTCAGGAATTTCTAATTCTCTCCAAATTATTGACTTAATTATGTAGTCCAAACTTTTCAGCTCTTTTCCAAGATTTTTCAAAGGCTAAGTTTCTTAGCTTAAAATCATACCTTAAAAGCAGACTGTGCATGCGATATTTGGGCAATTGCTGTTAATATATTTTATTTTTCTAGAGAACCACTCAAGAACAATTTGAGAATACTTTGGGAAAGATGATGATATGATCCGAAACAGATGACTCCTGTCCTCCTCCAGAGTTCCTAATGAAAGTGTCAAGAGAATATGCTCAATTAATGAGAATAATAACATGAAATTATTCTATAACTTGATGGAATAAAAATGTAGAAAGCCTTTGAGGCCTGAAACCACAACCTTCTTTCTGTGAGAAAGCAGTGTATTTAGGCACGAGCAGAGTTTCCTGCACATTCATTTTACAGGCAAATCGAAGAGATGAGGATTGCAAATTGAAATTGGCAAGGGATTGGTCAGGAGATATACCTTTTGGTCAAGCCTTACTCCTGAAGTGTTGAAATTCACCCAAAACAGTGGTAAGACCAAACCCTGTGTGTCTGTGAACACATGTGCCCATACATGTCTATGTTGAGGTTTGTGACAGGGTGTGTTGTGGAATAGCATATGTGCATAGCCTAAAACTGGACAGGGGGGTAGATATGTTTCTCTTATCAATAGGATGGACAATTAGATTTACTTCTGGCTCCAGACCCATGGCCAAGTCTCATGGTGGTGATCTATCACATATTTTTGCAATTCCTATCTTAAATGAAAATACATACATATCCACTGACATACAAATATACACATGCGCACAGAGACCCACAAATACACACATGCACACAGACACACATACATAAGTACAGAGAATAATTTATCCAGTATTAATGAATGTAAACAATTTAATATTTGCTACAGACAGCCATGTTGTAATTATAAACATAATACATAAAGGACACGTACTCCTTTCATTCTCCTTCTGGCATTCTGAACCTTGTCAGAGGCAACCAAACTATTAATATGAATTTGACATGCTTGTCCCCTGGTCATGTTCTAATAGTAATCTTTAATGACTTTGTTTTAGAATTCACACAAATACTGGCACACAGAATGAATCACTTTTCAATTGCTTTACATTTTTTGCAATGTGAATTTAGCTATATATCTAGGTCAATATTTACTCACCTCTGAGAGTATAGACTATGAAAGCTCCATGTTTTATTTATGTTTCATTTATAAATGGGTAATTTGTTTTATATACATATATATATATATACTAAAAGGCCTGACATGGTCTGACCCTTTAGTACTTCTTGGATCACATTAGCTATTATTCTCCTTCCTGCTTATTTTGCTCTAGTGTCATTTACCTCCTTGAAGTTCCTCAAAAATAAATATTAAAGTGGCTTAAAGCCACTAAATTTTAGGATAGTGCATTACTTGGGAATAAATAACCAAATACTTAGCTCTTTAGAAATATTACCATCTTTGTTTACATCAGAACTTCAGATTCTTAGGTTGCTATTGTAGATGATCTCAGCACTAATTCGCTATTGCAGAGGTAGAGAATTTATTGACTTTTTTGTTAGTCATGTATCCGGTAATCTTGCTAAATTCTCTACTCCCAGGACTGTCTGAATAGTATCATGTGGAACCATAAATAGCAGACAAGGGTGTTCTTAATGCAGACTTCATAGGACTAGAGTTTTTATGGCTCCTGATTTTATGCAGAGAACTTAGTTCCATCTCTGCCTTTAATCTTAGATGACTTCAATACTTCCTAACTGCTCTTCCTTTTTCTATTGGTGCCCTTACCTCTTCTCTTCAGGGCAGATAATCTAGCTTCTAAAAAATATAAGTCAGATAATGCCACACCTTCATCAAATCCCCTAACAGAATCTTAACTTACATAAAATTCAAATTTCTTCACAGAGACACAATGCATCCTACATTCTTTGATATCCACAAATCACTCCAAGGTCACCTTTGTTTGCTTTCCTCCAGGCATTAACTTTTCTTTGCTAAAAAAAATGAAGTTTATTACAGCTAGGGGCATATGAACTTGCCCTTCTCTCTCTTTTGTATGTTTTGCCCCCACTTTTTGTACAGGGGACTAATTTTCTATAATTTGATCTCAGATCTCTATCAAGTTATTTTGTTTAATTTCTTTCATTCCACTCATAGACATTATATTATTTATTTACTATCTCTCCGAAAAACGATACAAATTCCTGAAGATGAAAGACTTCTTTTGTATATTTCTGTATCTCCACAACTAGAGTGTGGACATGTGCATGCTCATTTGCTTCAGTCATATCTGACTCTTTGTGACCCCAGAAACGAACTGCAGCCTGCCAGACTCTTCTGTCAATGGGATTCTCCAGGCAAGAATACTGGAGTCAGTTGCCATTTCCTCCCCCGGGGGATCTTCCTGACCCAGGAATCAAACTGGTGTCTTCTGTTTCTCCTGCAATAGCAGGTGTATTCTTTACCGCTGAGCCACCTGAGAAGCCTCCGCAACTAAACTAGTGCCTTAAATATAGTGAACACATAACTACTCAAACAAAATTGGAAGTAACCTCAATGCTGAGTAGAGAGTAAAATTATTTAAAAGAGCTAAATAGATGAAATACTTTCATCAATTTAATGCCATGAAAAACTGTACTAGCTATAATTTTTATTGAACAGCATTTTGTTTGTTGTTTTAGTTGCTCACTCATGTCCAGCTGTTTGCAACCATATGGACTATAGCCTGCCAGGCTCCTCTGTCCGTGGGATTTCCCAGGCAAGAATATTGGAGTGGGTTGCCATTTACTCTCAGGGGGATTTTCCTGACCCAGGGATTGAAGCTGCATCTCCTGCATTGATAAAAAGATTCTTTACCACTGAGCCACCAGGTAAGCTTTAATGTCTTAATAATGTGAAAAATGCACTAGCTATGATTTTTAATGAACAGCACAGAACACTAAATTAAAAATTATGAAATACAGTGCAATCACATCTATGCAAATCATCTACTTTTAAAAAATAGGTTTATGAGAATAATAAAAGTAGGTTTATTATGTATGAGAAGTTTCAAGTTGTAGATAATTTTATTTATTGTCTTTTTTAATAGTCACATTTTCCAACTTTTAATAAAAGTATGCATTTGGTAATAAAATTAAATAATAAATGCCTCAAACAAAAAGTTGCTTTTTAAAAATAACTCACATTGATTTTTTTCTCCTGCCATTGATTACATATGTAGGAAAACTGCAGAAGACCATCACAATTGTTTATAAGAGTTGATAGAGTGTTGACCAGATATTCTTAAATCAGATATGACTGTACATTAATTATTTACAATAATTTGTTATATAACCTTTTTACATCAGACAGAATGTAAATACAGAAGGGTGTTTGTTGTTTAATTGTTTCCAACTCTTTGTGATCCCATGGACCATAGCCAATCAGGCTCCTCTGTCCATGGAATTTTCTAGGCAAGAATGATGGAGTGGGTTGCAATTTCCTACTCAGGAACTTGCATTGGCAAGGTCTCTTACCTTGGCAGACAGATTCTTTATCATGTGAGCCACAATAGGGAGCCTGTAAATACTGAACTGAGAGTTTTATCAAAACAGTTATGGTCAAGACATCTGTGGAAATTGCAATATAAATAGGGTACTTATATTAGATAAGTAATTGATGAGGGGTATGCTAAAGAAAATAGGATGAAAGTAAAGAAATACATATAGGCTAAGAATTAGACCATAGGAGCCAGGCAGGCTACAGTCCATGGAGTTACAAAGAATTGGACATGACTGAGCCACTGAACACAATAAACAAAATTAAGTATTAGTCAAATTAGAAACTATTTTCAAATTCACAGTAATCCAAGTCTATGCCCAACCACTAATGTTGAAGAAGTTTAGCAGTTCTATGAAGACATGCAAGATCTTCTAGAACTAACACACACACACACATACAAAACCTTTTCATCATAGGGGACTAGAATGCAAAAGTAGGACATCAAGAGATACCAAACCCCCTCTTCCACCAACACAAGGGATGACTCAACACATGGACATCACCAGATGGTCAATAGCAAAATCAGATTGATTATATTCTTTGCAGCCGAAGATGAAGCTCTAAAGTGTCAGCAAAAAAATAAAAAAAGACTGGGATCTGTGTCTCAGATCACAGATTCTTTATTGCAAAATCCAGACTTATTAAAGACAGTGGGGAAACCTCAGCCATTCAGGTATGAACTAAGTCAAATCTCTTATGATTATACAGTGGAAGTGACAAATAGATTCAAAGGATTAAATCTGATAGTGTCTGAAGAACTGTGGACAGATATTCATAATATTGTACAGGATGCAGTGATCAAGACCATCACCAAGAAAAAGAAATGCAAAAAGGCAAAATGGTTGTCTGAGGAGGTCTTACAAATAGCTGAAAAAAGATGAAAAACAAAAGGAAAAGGAGAGAAGGAACGATATACCTATCGGAATGCACAGTTCCAAAGAGAGCAAAGAGAGATAAGAAAGCCTTCCTCAACGATCAATGAAAAGAAATAGAGTAAAACAATAGAATAGGAAAGACTAGAGATCTCTTCAAGAAAATTAGACATACCAAGGGAACATTTCATGCAAAGATGGGCACAATAAAGGACAGAAACATTGTGGAATAACAGAAGCAGAAGAGATTAAGAAGAGGTGGCAAGAATACACAAAAGAACTATATAAAAAAGATCTTAGTGTCCTAGATAACCACGATTCTGTGATCACTCACCTAGAGATAGATATCCTGGAATGTGAAGTCAAGTGGGCCTTAGGAAGCATCACTACAAACAAAACTAGTGGAGGTGATGAAATTCCAGCTGAGCTGTTTCAAATCCTAAAAGATGATGCTATGAAAGTGCTGCACTCAATATGCCAGCAAATTTGGAAAACACAGTAGTGGCCACAGACCCCAAAAAATCAGTTTTCATTCCAATCCCGAAGAAAGGCAATGCCAAAGATTATTCAAGTTATTGCACAGTTGCACTCATTTCACATGCTAGACAGGTCATTCTCACAATCCTTCAAGCTAGCCCTCAACAGTACATGAACTGAGAACTTCCAAATGTACAAACTGGATTGAGAACAGGCAGAGGAACCAGATATCAAATTTCCAACATTCATTGAACAAAACACAAGAGAATTCCAGAAAAACATCTACTTCTGTTTCATTGACTGTGCTAGTCTTGACTGTGTGGATCACAACAAACTGTGGAAAATTCTTAGACAGATGGGAGTACCAGACCACTTTAACTGTCTTCTGAAAAACCTGTATGCAGGTCAAAAAGCAACAGTTAGAACCAGACATGGAACAACAGACTGGTTCAAAATTGGGAAAGGAATATGTCAAGGCTGTATATTACCACCCTGCTTATTTAATTTATATGTAGAGTATATCATGTGAAATCCTGGGCAGGATGAAGCTGAGCTGGAATCAAGATTGCCAGGAGAAATATCAATAACCGCAGATAGGCAGATGCTGCCATGCTAATGGCAGAAAGTGAAGAGGAACTAAAGAACCTCTTAATTAAGGTAAAAAAATAGAGTGAAAAAGCTGGTTTAAAACTTAACATTCAAAAAAATGAAGATCATGGCATCTGGTTCAATCATTTCATGACACATAGATGGGGAAACAAAGGAAACAGTGATAGACTTTATTTACTTGGACTCCAAAACCACTACAGATGGAGACTGCAGCCATGAAATTAAAAGATGCTTGCTCCTTGGAAGAAAAGCTATGACCAACCTAGACAACATATTTAAAAAGCAAAGACATTACTCTGCCAACAAAGGTCCATCTAGTCAAAGCTATGGTTTTTCCTGTAGTCATGTATAGATGTGAGAGTTGGACCATAAAGAAGGCAGAGAACCAAAAAGTTGATGCTTTTAAACTGTGGTGTTGGAGAAGACTCTTGAAAGCCCCTTGGACTGCAAGGAGATCAAACCAGTCCATCCTAAGGGAAATCAACCCTGAATATTCATTGGAAAGATTGATGCTGAAGCTGAAACTCCAATACTTTGACCATCTGATGCAAAGAGCCTGCTCATTTGTAAAGGCCCTGATGTTGGGAAAGATAGAAAGCAGGAGGAGCAGGGGACAACACAGGATGAGACGGTTGGATGGCATCACTGACTCGATCCACATGAATTTAAGCAAGCTCTTTGAGATAGTGAAAGTTATTGAAAACTGGCGTGCTGCAGTCCACAGGGTCACAAAGAGTAGGACACAACTGAGCAACTGAACATCAACAACAACAACAACATTTAGAAATTATTTTAGCATAGATATTCAATGAATTGGATAAAGCTTATCCAGTTATTGCCTATAAGGGGAAACGCATATATATCTATGATCTAAATTTTAAGACTTAAAAATACACTTAACCACTTGTAAAAGAATGAAACTAGAACACTTTCTAACACCATACACAAAAATAAACTCAAAATGGATTAAAGATCTAAACGTAAGACCAGAAACTATAAAACTCCTAGAGAAAAACATAGGCAAAACACTCTCTGACATAAATCACAGCAGGATCCTCTATGACCCACCTCCCAGAGTAATGGAAATAAAAGCAAAAATAAATGAATGGAACCTAATTAAACTAAAAAGCTTTTGCACAACGAAAGAAATAATAAGCAAGGTGAAAAGACAGTCTTCAGAATGGGAGAAAATAATAGCAAACGAAGCAACTGACAAAGAATTAATCTCAAAAATATACAAGTAATTCCTGCAGCTCAATTCCAGAAAAATAAATGACCCAAGAACTAAACAGACATTTCTCCAAAGAAGACATACACATGGCTAACAAACACATGAAAAGATGCTCAACATCACTCACTATCAGAGAAATACAAATCAAAACCACAATGAGGTACCATCTCATGCTGGTCAGAATGGCTGCTGTCAAAAAGTCTACAAACAATATATGATGGAGAGGGTGTGGAGAAAAGGGAATCCTTCTATACTATCGGTGGGAATGCAAACTAGGACAGCCAATATGGAGAACAGTATGGAGATTCCTTAAAAAACTGGAAATAGAACTGCCATACTACCCAGCAATCCCACTGCTGGGCATGCACACCAAAGAAACCAGAATTGAAAGACACACATGTGCACTAGTGTTCATCGCAGCACTGTTTATAATAGCCAGGACATGGAAGCAACCTAGATGTCCATCAGCAGATGGATGGATAAGAAAGCTGTGGTACATATACACAATGGAGTATTACTCAGCCATTAAAAAGAATGCATTTGAATCAGCTCTAATGAGATGGATGAAACTGGAGCCTATTATACAGAGCGAAGTAAGTCAGAAAGAAAAACACCAATACAGTATAGTAACACATATATATGGAATTTAGAAAGACGGTAACAATGACCCTATATGCAAAACAGCAAAAGAGACACAGATATAAAGAACAGTCTTTTGGACTCTGTGGGAGAAGACGAGGGTGGAATGATTTGAGGGAATATCATTGAAACATGTATATTATCATATATGAAATTGATCGCCAGCTGAGGATCAATGCATGAGACAGGGTGTTCAGGGCTGGTGCACTGGGATGACCCTGAGGTATGGGATGGGGAGGAAGGTGGGAGGGGTTCAGGATGGGGAACACATGTACACCCATGGCTGATTCATGTCAATGTATGGCAATAACCACTACAATAGTGAAATTAGCTTCCAAATAAATTAAATTAAATAATTTAATTTAAAAAATACACATGACAAAGGAGGAAAGAATATACAGTGGAGAAAAGACAATCTCTTTAACAAGTGGTGCTGGGAAAACTGGTCAACCACTTGTAAAAGAATGAAACTAGAACACTTTCTAACACTGTACATAAAAATAAACTCAAAATGGATTAAAGATCTAAACATAAGCCCAGAAACTATAAACCTTTTAGAGGAGAACATAGGCAAAACACTCTCTGACATACATCACAGCAGGATCCTCTATGACCCACCTCCCAGAATATTGGAATTAAAAGCAAAAATAAGCAAATGGGATCTAATTAAAATTAAAAGCTGCACAACAAAAGAAACTATAAGCAAGGTGAAAAGACAGCCTTCAGAATGGTAGAAAATAATAGCAAATGAAGCAACTGACAAACAACTAATCTCAAAACTATACAAGCAACTCCTGCAGCTCAATTCCAGAAAAATAAATAACCCAATCAAAAAATGGGCCAAAGAACTAAATAGACATTTCTCCAAAGAAGACATACAGAGGGCTAACAAACACATGAAAAGATGCTCAACATCACTCATTATCAGAGAAATGCAAATCAAAACCACTATGAGGTACCATTTCACGCCAGTCAGAATGGCTGCTATCCAAAAGGCTACAAGCAATAAATGCTGGAGAGGATGTGGAGAAAAGGGAACCCTCTTACACTGTTGGTGGGAATGCAAACTAGTATAGCCACTATGGAGAACAGTGTGAAGATTACTTAAAGAACTGGAAATAGAACTGCCTTATGACCCAGCAATCCCACTGCTAGGCATACACACTGAGGAAACCAGAATTGAAAGAGACACATGTACCCCAATGTTCATTGCAGCACTGTTTATAATAGCTAGGACATGGAAGCAACCTAGATGTCCATCAGCAGATGAATGGATAAGAAAGCAGTGGTACATATACACAATGGAGTATTACTCAGCCATTAAAAAGAATACATTTGAATCAGTTCTAATGAGGTGGATGAAACTGGAGCCTATTATACAGAGTAAAGTAAGCCAGAAAGAAAAACACCAATACAGCATACTAATTCATATATATGGAATTTAGAAAGATGGTAACAATAACCCTGTATGCGAGATAGCAAAAGAGACACAGATGTATAGAACAGTCTTTTGGACTCTATGGGAGAGGGAGAAGGGGATGATTTGGGAGAATGGCATTAAAACATGTATAATATCATATAAGAAATGAATCGCCAGTCCAGGTTTGATGCAGGATACAGGAAGCTTGGGACTGGTGCACTGGGATGACCCAGAGGGATGGAATGGGGAGGGAGGTGGGAGGGGGGTTCAGGATGGGGAACACGTGTACACCCATGGCGGACACATGTTGATGTATGGCAAAACCAATACAATATTGTAAAGTAAAAAAAAAACAAAAAAACAAAGAATAAAAAAAGAACAATAAAAAAATAAAAATACACTTGAGTCATCTTAATTTTTCTAAAAAAAATGAGAGAATACATGGTTTGAAAATTTGAATATAATATAATGTTTTATTTACCATATGATTCCTGTTTTACAACAACTCCAAATTTCAATTGTTTAGCCCCAATTGTAAGCTGCTATCATTTAAATAAGCATATTTCATTTTTAGGCACTATATTTATTAAATTCTTTCTCATACAGAGATGAAGTATTCTTTGTCTACATTCAATTTAACTCATTCCTCTGAAGTTACGTAGAATAAACCTAATCTCCCTCTCAACTGAAGGCTGCTACTGCTGCTGCTAAGTCACTTCAGTCTTGTCCGACTCTGTGCGACTCCAGAGACGGCAGCCCACCAGGTTCCCCCGTCCCTGGGATTCTCCAGGCAAGAACACTGGAGTGGGTTGCCATTTCCTTCTCCAATGCATGAAAGTGAAAAGTGAAAGTGAAGTAGCTCAGTCATGTCCACTCTTAGCAACCCCATGGACTGCAGCCTACCAGGCTCCTCCACCCATGGGATTTTCCAGGCAAGAGCACTGCAGTGGGGCAACTGAAGGCTAGTTTTTCGGGTATTAGAGGCTGCTTTCAAAAATAGCTATCAAAGGCTCTTAAATTGTGCCTCTTCTGGTCTAAATGAATTATTTTGAAATATATCACTGCTTCCAGATATAATTATGCTAGTCACTCTTCTAGACTCTCTAATTGTGATGCCAGAATCAAATTCAATGATTTATGCATACTTTGGCCAGTAAAAAAAACAGTAGAGAACTTTGCTGATCTTTTCCTTTAATAATATAACTGTAACAATGTATCTTAAGTTGCATTACTTATTTTGATAATCATGTAACATTATTGGTTTTTATATAGCATAACATTTATTAATTGATTTTGCCAAGGTGACCAATAAGTTTTATAGTACTAAACCCAGTGAAACAGATTAGAATTTTTCTTTGTTGACCTCTGGTATGGGTTAAATTGTGTCACTCAAAAATACTTGTTGAAGACCTAGCCCTAGTATCCATCAATGAGTCACTACAGATGTAATCAAGTTAAGATGAGGACATACTGAATTAGGTGAGCCTTATTCCATTATGACAGGGGTCTTTTTCAGAAGAGGAGAAGAGACACAGTCATATGCATAGAGAGAACACAACTTGATGGAACCACTGACTGGAATGATGTATCTCCAAGTTGAGGAACATTAAGAATTCAGAGCAATACCTGAAGCTGAAAGAACAGCATCTAACAAAGCCTTCTCTTGAGTCTTTAGAGAGGTCATAGCTTTGCTTAACCTTGGTTTTAATTTTGTAGTTTCTAGAACTTTTAAAACATTTTGGAAGTTTTAAGAGACACAATTTGTACTAATTTGCTATAGCAGCCATAGGAAACAGATTTGGACACCAGGAAATGGGGTACTGCTGTAACAAATATCTACAAGTGTGGAAGTGGTTTTTGAATAGGCTAGTGGGGAGAGGCTAGATAAACTTTGAGGTACATGGTAGAAAAAAATCTAGATTGCCTTGAAGATACTGTTCGAAGAAATATGTATGTGGCAGGTTCTTCTGCTGAGGATATCAGATGAAATAAAGAATGTCATTTCAGAACTATTAATACGTTTGGAAAAGCCATCCACATTATAAATAGGCAGAAAATTTGACTGAATTTTGTTCTATTGTTAGATGGGAAGTAGAACTTGTAAGTGATAAACAAATATATTTAGATTAGGGAATTTCTAAGCAAAGTGTGGAAGGCAAAGCACAGTTTCTCTGTGTGGCTTATGGTAAAATACAAAAGAAAAGAAAAAGCTAAAGAAAATGCCATAATGCCATTTGGAACTAAAAATTAAGGATTTGACATTTTTTTAGCTTATTTTTATTGAAAATAATGGTAAAGCATGCTCTGAAGAGAATACCAAGAGTGTGACTGGACCAATTTTTGCTGAAGAGATTAGATGTGTGATTCAAACAATCACATTAGCAGAAATGCTACCAGCTTGAACTGAAGGATAGTGATGGGAAGAAATGACGGAAGGTTACCGAATTTCTGGGATTCTGTAAGCAGGAAATGGCTGATAGGCCATAAACAGGTGTTAGTCTTCGACAAAAAAGTAGAATGATTCTGAAACTGTCTCAGAGGTCAGAGGGACTGTGGTGGGCATGCCTATACTTTGATTTTATTTTTTTTTTTTTCATTTTTTAAAATTTTATTTTTTAACTTTACAATATTGTATTGGTTTTACCATATATCGAAATGAATCCACCACAGGTATACATGTGTTCCCCATCCTGAACCCTCCTCCCTCCCCATACCATCCCTCTGGGTCGTCCCAGCGCACCAGCCCCAAGCATCCAGTATCGTGCATCGAACCTGGACTTGCGACTCATTTCATATATGATATTATACATATTTCCATGCCATTCTCTTTAATTTTAGATTTCTAGTTCCCAGAACTATGATTTTAAAGTTTCTGTTGCTTTAAACAATTCTGTAATAATTTGTTACGGTATTCCTAGGAAACTAATACAATCTTCCAGCAGCTTTTAACAGTGCTTACTACCATCTCCAAAATTTCCCTCACCATAACTTCTATTTTATCAAAACTTTTTAGTTGATCTCACTACACCTGTTATTACCCACTTCCAAAGCATTTCCATCTTGTAGTCACAGTGTTCCTTTAATTAATTGTTCATCAGTCTGGTGATTTCTGTCCCATAGAATTCCTGTGTGGCTGTCTTTAAAGTGGTAATTCAAAGAACCCTTTGAGAAATTCATGGCCAGGAATAACAAGTGAGAAAGGGGGATCATATATTACATATTTTTATGGCTTGATATAGAAATGGTATACATGTATTCCCTCACATTCCACCAATTAGCATCCAGTGATATTACCACACTTAGCTACAATAAAGTTTGGAAAATCACATCTAATTGTGTGGGCTGGAAGAAGATAAGGGTCTTATGACACTTATAGTCCCTCTTACTTTTTTATAATAAATATGCATTCTACCCAGACATTTCACTCACTTACTTAAAATTCTTTGCCTAAGAGAGACAATATATAGCAATTCCAGTCACAATGTCCAACTCAAAGTTCAGCTTATCAGTCATCCAGATGATGAATTATCCTCTCCATCAGAATCAGTAACTAATTCTTCAGATACAAGAACCTATGGACAAAAAGGACAAGTTATTCCTGTCACAAACATACTTATTCATTAATTTCACTAAAGCTGGGACACAATAGCACCAGTCAAAACTTTTGTGTGAAATAGGAAGAATGGGAGATACTCTAATAGACTTTATTAAGACCTTTTATCCTAAGTGTAGATAAAACTTTTACTTAGATAATTCTTCTAATATCTGAGAAGAATATTTTCCATTTTTTTTATAAATAGTTTTTCTATTCTCTAGAAGGTTCTTTACTGTTCATTACTCTTCATATCTATATCACCAGTATGTATTAGGAAAACATCTTCCTAGGTCTCAAGAGATTTTGCATAGTGGTTCCAGTGATAAAAATTTAGGATTTCAAATGGTAGTTTAAGGCCTGGACAACTTTTTTTAAGTACAAGTTTATGATTTCTTTGGTAACATAATTCTCTGAAAAACTTATTTATCCCCTAATCTATTTTTTCTACTCAGATCCGTATATCAGTAACTGTATCCCAAATTTTCCTAAACATAGTTTCCAAGCTGGATTCACTTCTTTGTTTCTATTGTCACTTGACACTCTTGAATTAATGTTGGCTATCTTGAGAATGCATGAGACAATTGATTTTGTTGTGAAGCCAAAAGCTTCATTAGGAAAGCTGGTATTAGGTTTGGCTAATTTATGTAATGAAAAGTCTTGCTAGACCCTTGTCACCAAAGAGTTTTCCAGACTTTTCCTTCATTGCCTGAGTTTTGAAACAATTAGGTTTCTCAACATTTTGAGGCCTATAATTTCTGAATTTTCTGCTTTCTCTTTAGCCTGTGCTTAAACCTATCTACCACTGTGCATGTAAGTCAGGTAACTGTATTCCTGTAAACCTCCAATAAGTCCTATGTCATTCTCTGTTCTGCAACTTTGTATCTCTATATGAAAGGACAAGTGTTATACTTCTAACAGTCACAGGCTTAAGAATGGCCTATCCTGTGTATTTCAGGCTATAGCAAAATTCTCAGCTCTATCAAAAACAATAGGACACAAAGGTTACAGCAAAAGAAATAGATCCCATATGGAGTTAGATTTGTTCTTTCTTATTAACTCCTTCAATCTACTTTCCATAGAGCTACAGACTTAGTAAGCTTATGATTCTGCCATCACAGTTATTACAGGTGACTCTTTCACCACAAAGTTTCCCACAGAATAGCAGAATTCTCCATCTCTTCAGCCTGCTATGTTCAATTTCTTATTGTCTTACCCTATGTTACTAAGCATATGCTATGTGCATTAAATTTTATTTTACTTACATAATTTGCATTCTCCCCACCATTTCTTACAAATATTATATCAATCAGAATTCAATTAGGAGAATAAAAATTGACTTAATAATTTATATAATTAAACAGCTCTCTATGAAATTAAAGTCAGCAAAAACTATACATAAATAAAAAGTCTACTAGATTTTGGAAATCAGGAAGTTGCAGGAACCATAGAAAACTTCCAGCAATGATCATAGTTATCCCCACCATCAAAATGAGTAGGTGGGAGGGAAATCCACAAGACCACTATGAAACATCACCTCTGACAAAATCCACATGTCTGCCAGAAAGAAAAATAATAATGGCTTCTGTTTCCCTTCCATCTTTCAAAACTTGTGAATTTGATACAGATCCTTGAAGTAAGGATCTCAAGAAATAAAATATCAGATCTCCAGTCCTTGAAATAAAGGAAAACAATAGTAGGGGAGATGGTGCTAACATTCTGCATTTCAGCTTCCAATCCATTCTGAAATCTTAAACCTGTGCTCAAGATTCTCTGAGATATGGCTCTGCCAACTTCTCACCCTTATGCCATTTTAGATTCTCACCTGACACATGCCATGCTCACATCAATACAAACATATAATTTTCTCCCTGAAACAATTTCTTATTCACTCTTCTATTGCCCAGCAAACTCCTACACATTTTTTTAAAAATTTCAGTTTAAACATTACTTCTTCAATCTTCTTTTTAAAATCTCTAATAAAGCTTAAATAATATCATTATATGTTCCTACCACACCATGTATTTTTGTAGATGTTCTCCAGGAAGGGAACGGAAAATTGAGTCAGATTAAATAGCATTAATTAAATGCATATGACTGTAAGATATCTCTACTTATTGTAAAATAGGAAAAGCAAGCACAAAAAATATTTTTTCAATGACTTGAAATTTAATTCATAAATGCATGGAAGTAGAGTCCAAATTAAGGAATTACACAAATAACTAGCTGTGATAATGAATGATTTAGCTATCATTTACAATTGATTTTGTAAGGTATATACTTTTTGCATGAACCTTTTTATGGACAAGACAGTATTTGGGGGGAGGCAGAAGTCAACTAGTCAAAGATTAGGGTCATATTCAATTAACAAAACAAATATTAGGACTTCAGGATTTCTAATTTGATGGCAACACCATTCTTGCCAAAAATTCATTTAAGACATCCGATATTTGAAAGAAGCTGTCTTTTAGACAGGTTAATTATCTCTTCCTCCAGATTCACTAGGCTCTGTCTATTTTAACTTAGGTTTCCAGGACACAGAATATGTGGACTTCATTATCTCAGTGCCCCACAGAAAGGTCTTAATTCAGTTACCTCTAATGTTAAACCTGCTGCTTTTGTAGCTGAACAATATCTATGTTTTTCATAAAAACATGTGAAGACATCATCCGTTATGTTTTTCAATGTCCCTAAACATAAAAAAAACACATGTTAAAGTCTCCCTTCAATTTTGAGCCAAGAAAATGTTTGTGTCTGAAGACAACCTTGGGAGAACCACATTTTTCCTTTTTGCCTTGGCTGCCAAGATGAGCAGACATAAATTCAGTGTTTATCTGCAGTGATTGACTCATCACAGGTGTCTGATAATAGCAATTCTTCTGTTCCCTTAAAGTGCTTTTTTTCTTGGCAGGCTCTGGAAGGAATGTTTAGCAGAATTGCTTTATACTGTACTGAATATGATTAAAATTCTTTAAACAACAGCAAAACAAAAGGCACCAAGTATAAATACTAAATAACCAAATAAGCATAGTAATAACATAATCATGCTATCCAATGCATAATGCATTATTAGCAAAAGCATACCTTACTTTTAATAATACAAAGGCAGTTACTTCATTTTATATGTTCTTCTCATTATGACAAGAAAAAAATACTCATGTGAAATAGTGTTCTGAACAATCTTTTCTGTTTTTCTTAAAGGAAAACATTGATTGATCCATTCAAATGTCTTTACATATCTATGTATCTTTTCAAACAGTTATATGTAGTTAGTACATTAGATATTACTTATAATATGAATTTTAGCATTAATTCTAAGGAGATAAAAATAAGATAAATGTTTACTTTATAGGAATTATTATACTTACTATTATATTGACCAGAAACATTTTTTTAAGAAAATTATGAATTAAATGATAGTTGGAACAACAATATATTATATAGTAATAGCCAGGGAATAAGCATAAAATTTGAGAGATTAACATGTAAGGCTACATTCTTGTAAAACAGTAACTTTACTGTGTTCAGCATGAATCAGTTTGCAAGAGCTGTATGGGACTTTGACCACCCATGTGCTATGCTATGCTTAGTCGCTCAGTCATGTCCAGCCTCTTTGCTACTCCATGGGTTATAAACTTCCAGGCTCCTCTGTCCATAAGGATTCTCCAGAAAAGAATACTGGAGTGGGTTGCCACGCCCTCTTCTAGGGGATCTTCCCAACCCAGGGATCGAATCCAGGTCTCCCGTATCACCGGTGATTCTTTACTCTCTGAGCCACCAGTGAAGTCCAAATAAACACATAATGACTCATTTAGAGCCACATAAAATTTTTCTTTTTACATTGCAAAAAACAGAATTTTCTTAAACATTGTATAATAAATTTAAGTAATCTGAGGATCTATGGATTTTTATTTTAAATTAACAAATCTAACAATAATAAAAAATGATTGTTAGATGTTAGAGTAGTGTATGGGTATAAAATAGCAAACCATATTATTTTAATATTTGTTATAAATTTGAAAACATGTTTTATATAAAATATGAAGTAACATTTATGAAGATTTTAATTTCATATTTTGTTTGTTTTGAGATAATGGCACAGAGTATAACAAACTAGTCTAAAAAATAATTTTCTGGTCTTCATTGAAGTAAGAGAAGAATAAACAAGAGAGATTTTTTTCTTAATGTTTTCTATTCATTTGAATGTTTATGCAGTTTGAACCATCTTGCTAATCTAATTCATGTATCAGTAAGATGGGATGTTTTGCTTATTGAAAAAAGAAAAGATTCATCAAGTATAGTTCAGATCATTTTATTTTTAAAAAATGTTTATTTTTATTTATTGATTTGGCTGCACAGAGTTTAAAATTTAAACATGCAGTTATTGTTCATGGCAGCAAATTTGTTCCCAGTGAAATAAAAATTATGTTTAAAAATGTACATAAAAGTTTATAAAGGTATAATTTGTAATAATCTAAAACTGATAACAACTCTGATATCCTTCAATGAGTGAAAGGTTAAACAAACTGTGATTTGTCTATACCATGGATTAGTACAGAGTAATAGAATGCAACAAATTATTGATACATGTAAAAACTGTATGAATTTCAAGATAATTATGCTGAGTGAAAACCAACTCCAAAAGATTTCATACTGTGCTATTCCATTTATATCACATCCTTGAAATGACAGTTATAGAAATGGAGAACATATTAGTAGCTGCCATGGGTTCAGACGGGAGTGACAGTGGGAGACAAGTGGAATGGGCATAGCTATAAAAGGGTTACATGAGGGATTCTCATCGTGACAAAAGTACTCTGCATTTTAATGGGATCGATGTGAATATCCTGGTTAGGATTTTGTAGGTTTTGTAAGATGTTGCTGCTGCTGCTGCTAAGTCGCTTCAGTCGTGTCCGACTCTGTGCGACCCCATAGACGGCAGCCCACCAGGCTCCCCCATCCCTGGGATTCTCCAGGCAAGAACGCTGGAGTGGGCTGCCATTTCCTTCTCCAATGCACGAAAGTGAAGTCGCTCAGTCGTGTCAGACTCTGTGCGACCCCATAGACGGCAGCCCACCAGGCTCTTCCGTCCATGGGATTCTCCAGGCAAGAGCATCGGAGTGGGGTGCCATTGCCTTCTCCTTGTAAGATGCTACCATTGTAGAAAAGTGGGAAAAGGGTATATTGTATGTGAAACCACAATTATCTAAAAGATGTTATGTTTAAAAATTGATGTTTTAGAAAAGTTTAACCATTGGTGAAGACACATAGACATAGTTGAAAACATCTTTAGTGAACTTAGTGTAAATTATAGGAAAATATTCAAAGTGTAGCATATATAGACAAAAGAATGAAAAAATAAAAACACAAGAGATATTAAATGTAAATTGGAAAATTTCAAACACAAGAGTGAATGTATGGAGCACAAGCAATATTTTAAGCAATATTAAAGCAAATTTTCCATAATTAATGAAAGATTTTAAACCACAGATTCAAGAAATAGCAGAAAATTTCAATTTGAACAAATACAAAAAAATGATACTTAGACCCTTTATAGTAAAATGACTAAAAATTACATTAAAAATCTTAGTAGTTGGCAGGGGTTGGGAAATCTAAACATTTATTACTTTAAAAGACCTAATGATAAAGTTGAATTTTCAGCAGAAAGGAATCTATATGATATATTCAAAGAGCTAAATAAAAGTAATATGTCAAATTTCTTATCCTGCAAAAAGTATCATTGAAAAATCAAGAGAAATTTTTAGTAGGATGGAATTTTTGATAGGCTAGGGCCTTGAAAAGGCTTCCCTGGTAGCTCAGTGGTAAAGCATCCACCTGTCAATGCCAGAGATGAGGGTTCGATCCCTGGGTTGGGAAGATCCCCTGGAGAAGGAAATGGCAACCCACTCTAGTCTTCTTGCCTGGAGAATCCCATGGACAGAGAAGCCTGGCAGGCTACAATCCACGGGATCACGAAAGAGTCCAACATGACTTAGCGACTTAACAAAAACAACAACAAAGCTTTCGCTATGAATATCTAGAGGAGTTGAAATAAAAAAAAGAAAAGAGGGAAAAGCCACAGAGAACTTCAGAAACAATCCAGAATGGTGAAATTAAGATTCCACAGAGTGAAAACATGTAGAAAGGTGGAATGATTTTCTGTAACTGTTTTTCCACTGAGAAACTGTGTTGTTGAAGGTAGATGCAGGCAAGACGGTGACAATATGATATTGTCCTGATAAGGAGTCATAGAGAGAGACCATGAAGGATGCTGAAGCTGAGGCTCCAATACTTTGGCCATGTGATGCAAAGAACTGACTCACTGGAGAAGACCCTGATGCTGTGGAAGATTGAAGGCAGGAGGAGAAGGGGACGACAGAGGATGAGATGGTTGGATGGCATCACTGACTCGATGGACATGAGTTTGAGCAAGCTCTGGGAGTTGGTGATGGACAGGGAAGCCTGGTGTGCTTCCTGTCTGTGGGGTTGCAAAGAGTCAGACATGACTGACTGAACTAAACTAAATGAAACCAGTAGGGCATTTGCAGGCATGATAAAGCTACCATGATAATATTGGAGACATGAGGAGCCTCAACCAAAAAACTAATTTCTCACTTAAACATTTTTGAAATTACAAACCGCATGGGGTGGGAGGCTTAAAAAAAAAACTAAAGTTTGAATTTTTGAAAATTATTTCAATGTTATGACAGTCTAGCAATAGTGAGGAAATAATGATTGGACTTCAACTCTTGGAAGGGAAAAAACAAAACAAAACACTGTGGATGCCCACGTTCTCATTTAAAACCCTGGGAGGATTCACACTTCACACTAGGGACAGGTTTAAATCAGATACACACTAAGTATTACCCAAGCAGTAATTTTTCTCTATTTAGCTCACCATTGTATGAAAGTTGAGATATCTGTGAAGAAAGAAAATAGCATTTGGATTCTTAATCACTTTATTACAATGTCCGGAATTCAATCACTGGGCATGACAGTGAGCAGAAAAATTTGGACAAAAAAAATAGAGAGAGAATATGGAAGTATAATAGAAAGACACTGATAAGTTAGACAGATATTGGAGTTTTCAGATTAATAGTTTAATAATTACTGTGAATATGTTCCATAAAATAGGGAGAAACATGGAAAATGATAGATGAAAGGCAGACATTACTAGAAAAATAGAATCTGTGGGAGAAGGAAATGGCAACCCACTCCAGTATTCTTGCCTGTAGAATTCCATGGACAGAGGAGCCTGGCAGGCTACGGTCCATGGGGTCACACAAAGTCAGACACAGCTGAGTGACTAACACCAAATTATAAAAGGTTTGAAATTTTAAAGCTATGCCTAGCACAAAGTAAGGAGTAAACATTTTCTGAATTTATTCTTTAGAGATATAAATATGATAATTCCATCAGTGCAATTAATGCCATATTACCAGTTAATCAAACTGAAAATAAATGAATATGCACAAATATCAAAAACATATAGCAGTGTCTGAAGACTTGACTTGGAGAGTGAATTGAAAAACCACCAGGGCTCAGTCTAGTGGCACTTAGCATTCCCACCACCCATAAGCTACATGTATTATTACTATTATCAGCGTTTATCCTGGAAACAGTTAATCCATTACTTAATTTGTATTTGGAATTGAGTCAAGGAAAATATCAGATAGAAAGATCTTCTTTGGTGATTTGCAGTCTTTGTAAGTAATTCATGCTTGTAAACCCAGCTGTATGATTGCCTCCATTTAATCTATCTTTTTCATTTTTAAAAAGCCACCAGTTATCTTGAAAAAAATAAAAAAGCCCCTTTTCAAAGATGGAAAATTGTATCTTAGTGTAGAGGTACATAATGCACTGATGCTGATAACAAAATGGAATAAAGGAAAATTAAAGGCATTTAGAGCAGAGCTCTTACAAGATGCATTCACATCCCTTTTAACTGATGTTATATAAATGAACACAAAAGAAATGACTCTCCAAAAGGCAGGGGAGGAATACAGCAGGAGAGCCAAGTTTGGAAGAAATGTGGAAGAGGGTGAGTAGTGCTGGGCCATAGACAGGGATACCAGAGGCTGGCAAGAGAGATCAGAACAAAGTGAGCGTATATGGAAGGAGCAGTGGGACTCTGGCAGAGTGCGCCATCTCAGACGGTGTGTTTGGTACTAGGTTATGTTCAGTTAGCTGTTTGTGGATTTACAAAATTAGGAGAACATGCAAAGTTCCCTCCAGGATGAATATGTGAGAGGTGAGAAACAGATTTTCAGGCTTCTAGTCCACACTTTCCCTTAAAATTCACTATGCACAAATTACAAGAAAAAGGGAGTCTGAAATATATTGTAGGGTCCAAAGAAACATGTGGCATGGTCTTGCTTGCCAGGGCCTCAGAATTGTGTTCCTCTGCAAATTCTTCCTTCAGTGATACAATAAGCTTCAGACATGTATCATTTTCCAACATTGTGTCTTATGGTGAAATAAAGGCTTGCTTCTCACATTATGATAATCTACACTGAAAATAAGAATTGTATAAAAAATCACCTGAAGCATACATTTTCCCTCAAAGGACATTATGTTTCTTTACTCATTTTTATGCAAATTTTATACAAAAGAAATAAGATATTCCAAAAAGCAAAAAATGATGGAGCAGGAGATCTGATCTGGAGCTAGGTGGGGTGTCATGTCTTATAAAGAGGATTGTGTTACATTCCTGTTAAAACCCAAAAGTACATGAATAATAATATTATAAAAATACTTTTGTTGAGTGTTGCCTGATGATTATATCCAAACAAGTCCTTTAGTATTGTACATTAGTTCAGTTGCTCAGTCGTATCTGACTCTGCAACCCCAAGCACTGCAGCAAACCAGGCCTCCCTGTCCATCAACAACTGCCAGAATCTACTCAAACTTATGTCCATTAAGTCAGTGATGTCATACAAACATCTCATCCTCTGTTGTCTCCTTCTCCCACCTTCAATCTTTCCCAGCATCAGGGTCTTTTCCAATGAGTCAGTTCTTCACATCAGGTGGCCAAGTATTGGACTTTCAGCTTCAACATCAGTCCTGCCAATGAACACCTAGGACTGATCTCCTTTAGGATGGACTGGTTGGATCTCCTTATAGTCCAAGAACTCTTAAGAGTCTTCTCCAACACCACAGTTCAAAAGCATCAATTTTTCAGCACTCAGCTTTCTTTATAGACCAACATTCACATCCATACATAACTATTGGAAAAACCATAGCCTTGAATAGACAGACCTTTGTTGACAAAGTAATGCCTTTGCTTTTTAATATGCTTTTGAGGTTGGTCATAATTTCATGGCTGCTGTCACCATCTGCAGTGACTTTGGAGTCCTCAAAAATGAAGTCTGTAACTGTTTCCACTGTTTACCCATCTATTTTCCAAGAAGTGATGGGACCAGGTGCCATAACCTTAGTTTTCTGAATGTTGAGCTTTAAGCGAACTTTTTCACTCTCTTCTTTCAATTTCATCAAGAGGCTCTTTAGTTCTTCTTCATTTTCTGCCATAAGGGTGGTGTCATCTGCATATCTGAGGTTACTGATATTTCTCCTGGAAATCTTGATTCCAGCTTGTGCTTCATCCAGCCCAGCGTTTCTCAAGATGTACTCTGCATATAAGTTAAATAAGCAGGGTGACAATATAAAGCCTTGACATACTCCTTTTCCTATTTGGAACAAGTCTGTTGTTCCATTTCCAATTCTAACCGTTGCTTCCTAACATGCATAAAGATTTCTCAAGAGACAGGTTAGGTGGTCTGGTATACCCATCTCTTTCAGAATTTTCCAGTTTGTCATGATCCACAAAGTCAAAGGCTTTGGCATAGTCAATAAAGCAGAAATAGATGTTTTTCTGGAACTCTCTGGCTTTTTCCATGATCCAGCAGATGTTGACAATTTGGTCTCTGGTTCCTTTGCCTTTTCTAAAATGAGCTTGAACATCTGGAAATTCACAGTTCACATATTGCTGAAGCCTGGCTTGGAGAATTTTGAGCATTACTTTACTAGCATGTGAGATGAATGTAATTGTGCAGTAGTTTGAGCATTCTTTGGCATTGCCTTTCTTTGGGATTGGAATGAAAACTGACCTTTTCCAGTCCTGTGGCCACTGCTGAGTTTTCCAAATTTGTTGGCATATTGAGTGCAGCACTTTCACAGCATCATCTTTTAGGATCTGAAACAGCTCCACTGGAATTCCATCACCTCTACTAGTTTCGTTCATAGTAATGCTTCCTGAGGCCCACTTTACTCACATTGCAGATTGTCTGGCTCTAGGTGGATGATCATACCATCATGATTATGTGGGTCATGAAGATATTTTCTGTACAGTTCTTCTGTGTATTCTTGCCACTTCTTCTTAATATCTTCTGTTTCTGTTAGGTCTATACCATTTCTGTCCTTTATTGAGCCCATCTTTGCATGAAATATTCCCTTGGTATCTCTAATTTTCTTGAAAAGATCTTTAGTCTTTCCCATTCTATTGTTTTCTTCTATCTTTGCACTGATTACTGAGGAAGACTTTCCTATCTCTCCATGCTATTCTTTGGAACTGTGTATTCAACTGGTTATATCTTTCCTTTTCTCCTTTGTTTTTCACTCCTCTTCTTTTCGTAGCTATTTGTAAGTCCTCCTCAGACAGCCATTTTGCTTTTTTTCATTTCTTTTTCTTGTGGATGGTTTTGATCCCTGTCTCCTGTACAATGTCATGAACTTCCGTCCATAGTTCATTAGGACTCTGTATATCAGATCTAGTCCCTTAAATCTATTTCTCACTTCCACTGTATAATCATAAGGGATTTGATTTAGGTCATACATGAATGGTCTAGTGGCTTTCCCTACTTTCTTCATTTTAAGTCTGAATTTGGAAATAAGGAGTTCATGATCTAAGCCACAGTCAGCTCCTGGTCTTGTTTTTGCTGACTCTATAGAAATTCTCCATCTTTGGCTGCAAAGAATATAATCAATCTGATTTCAGTGTTGACCATCTGGTGATGTCCATGTGTAGAGTCTTCTCTTGTCATTGGAAGAGGGTGTTTGCTGTGACCAGTGGGTTCTTTTGGCAGAACTCTATAAGCCTTTGCCTTGCTTCATTCTGTACTCCAAGGCCAAATTTACCTGTTCCTCGAGGTGTTTCTTGACTTCCTACTTTTGGATTCCAGTCCCCTATAATGAAAAAAACATCATTTTTGGGTGTTATTCCTAGAAGGTCTTGTAGGTCTGCATAGAATCATTCAACTTCAACTTCTCCAGCATTACTGTTCAGGGCATAGACTTGGATTACAATGATATTGAATGGTTTGCCTTGGAAACAAACAGAGACCATTCTGTTGTTTTTGAGATTGCCTCCAAGTACTGCACTTCAGACTCTTTTGTTGACTGTGATGGCTACTCCATTTCTTCTCAAGGGTTTTTTTCCCACAGTAGTAGATATAATGGTCATCCGAGTTAAACTCACCCATTCCAGTCCATTCTATTTCGCTGATTCTTAAAATATCGACATTTGCTCTTGCCATCTCCTATTTGGCCATTTCCAATTTGTATGAAAAGGTAAAAAGAAAGGACACTGAAAGATGAACCACCCCAAGTTGGTAGGTGCCCAATATGCTACTGAAGATCAGTGGAGAAATAACTCCAGAAAGAATGAAGAGACAGAGCCAAAGCAAAAACAACACCCAGTTGTGGATGTGACAGGTGATGAAAGCAAGGTCCAATCCTGTAAAGTACTGTACACATTAGCTCATTTACTCTCAATCCACACTTTGAGATAGGTATCTTTATTATGGGGCTTCCCTGGTGGCTCAGACAGTAAAGAATCTACCTGCAATGCCCTGGATCAGGAAGAACCCCTGGAGAAGGGAATGGCTACCCACTCCAGTATTCTTGCCTGGAGAATTCTGTGGACAGAGGAGCCTGGTTGGCTCTGGGGTCACAAAGATTTGGGCACAACTGAGCAACTAACACTTTCACACACACATTTCACATCATTATTATTTCTACTTTATAGAAGCATAAATTGACACACAGAGCTATTATGTAATCTATCCAGATTTACATTCCTTATAAAGGACAGGTCTAGAATCCAATCCAGGCTCTCTGTAATTCCCAAGTATGGCTGCTTTCTCTTACCTCTGAGGCTTGACTATGAAAAACCCCTTTTAGGTGTTCTTATCTTCGGCTTGCTCCCATTACATAATTCCATTGAACCTTATCGTTTTTTTTCCTGCTATTAGTCTTTCCACTAGAATATAACACTTTACAGAATATGACACTTGCCATGTAACTTGCTTATCACTGTGTTTCCAGCATGGAAATAATACTTGGTTTATATTTGATGCTTAATAATTTTTTGTCAAGTGCATAGAGGATACTCATTGATTATCTACTTTGTGCTACATATAATGAAAGATGTTCCTTGATTATCTCAATGAGTGATGCTGAAGAAATTAATAAATGAGTGAGAACTCAATTGAGTGGTTAGGCCACTTGCCACGTGGGTGACCAGAAATAAACCAGCATCATGAATTCCTGCTGTTTTTTGATGATACTTAAAATTCCGTTATCATTTTTTTTTTTTTTTTTTTTGCCAGTGAGAGTTCCCATAGACAATTCATTTGACATACTGGCTCAGCATTTTAACATTCACTGTTTCATTATTTGGATTCTTTCCTCTCTCCCTCATCCATCCTGCCCTAGAATCTGTGGGTCACAGCCACCATGTTTCTGCTGCTAGACCTGGAGACCTAACACCTTTCCATGTTAAGTAAAAATGTATTATGTGAATACCTAGTGATAGCCATGTTTGACTGCTTTTATGGATTATTTAAACATAAGGGCTGAATTCAATGTTTTCTGATGGATCACCTATCAAGAGGCAAGTGGGCAAATGAAATTTGGATTATAGACTGTTTCCAAGGTTCTTAAGTCCAGGACGATGCATGTCTGGAAACACTGGATCAACAGAGGAAAAGATAAAGCTACATAAGACATTGAAATGAAAAAGAGAATACCTGTACTGGAGGGGGACCAAACACCCAAAAAGACCCTGATTAAAACTGTTTGCCATGTTTGATAGAGTCAGATTTTGGAGAAATTCTGCAGTAAATCCGTTTCCATTTTTCTACCCACAATCACTTTGCAATGGCTTTAATTAGAGTCCATGAGATCTGAGTGAACACTGTTTATAAGTACTGATGATTATATATTAATTCAGGGCTATTATAAGACCATTGAGGAAAAAAGAGACATCTAAAAATGCAAAGCATAATGGGGAGCAGAGGCAATTCAGGGGCCACAAATGTGAAACATGAAAGAAAAATCATCCTAAAGGCGGGGCTTCTGGAGTGTAGCGAGGAGGGTAGGGTGCCTGCCCAGAAAAATCAGGAAGACCTTCACCACCACACTGCTCCCCAAATGACTCTGTCAGGCGGATCTTGACAATTGCTTTATTGCCAAACTGCATCTACCTGAGGTGATCAAAATGTCAAATGTCACTTTAACTGGAAGAGCTTCACTCCCAGGTTCTGGGAATTTTCTGAGGAGCACACTTACTTTCTGCTTCTCTGCCTGTGAAGCCTGAAAACTGTATGGACTGATGAAAGGAATAATATATTCATCCTTCCAGCCAAGAACTGGCAAACCAAGGGTCCTCTGCCTTTTTGTCCATCCTGATCTGGAGCCTATTGACTGATTCAGTCTCTCTGGTCATTTATATTGACTTGTACTTTTTAAACATGTCATGGTCTTTTATCTATCTTTTGCAAACATGTCTCTCTCCTTAAAATGCCCTTTATAACTGGGTCAATTTGATCAATACTTTCCCACTTATCAACTTTTAACTTTAAAGCTATTTTCTCTTTGAAGTCCATTTAGATAAATTCCATAAAGTAGAAGTACTTACTCCCTCTTTTATGCCATCAAAATTAAATATCTTGTTCCTTAATTTAGGCATATGTAATATCTGTTTGCACTTTTATGTTTACATTCAACTCCCCTTATTACTGTTGTATTATAAACACCTTGAAGAGTTTAGCAAGTTAGCAAATAATAAGAGATTAAAGAAATATTTGTCTTATTAATGTACTAATTAATCATATAAAAATAATATTTTATGGCTTTGCAATTTTCCATTAGGTCAGCTCATAATCAGCACATCTGGTGCACACAAAGGACTCTTCATATACCATAATGTGTGGAAGAAGTCTTCTACTAAAAAATAAGGAGAAACCTTATATATATATGACTTTTTACAGTGATCACTCCAAGACCAATTATTTCTGTTACCTGGGAAAATTATTTCAATTTTTAAATAATGAAAACTTCATCAGTGAAATGAGTATAACTAATAGGATCTTATCTATTATTGGAAAAGATGAGCATTAAGGAAAGTTTATTTTCTATTATTTACTCTGTGAATTTATTTTTCCCAATATGACAAGTTCCTTGCTTGTGTTTTTATTATTGGGATTGAAAGTGAAAGTGAAGTCGCTCAGTCGTGTCTGACTCTTTGCTACCCCTTGGACCACCAGGCTCCTCCATCCATGGAATTTTCCAGGCAAGAATACTGGAGTAGGGTGCCATTTCCTTCTCCAGGAGATCTTCCGGACCCAGGGATTGAACCCGGGTCTCCCGCATTGTAGGCAGACACTTTACTGTGTGAGCCACCAGGGAAGTCATTATTGGGATTAACTCTGGCTAATATTTAGAGGAAAAAAATAAACTCTATAGACTCAGAATGTAAAAATGTGGTAAAAGCGTTGCGAAGAGAAAAGAAGAAATCATAGTTTATTAACACATCAAAAATTCAGGTCCTCTTTTACACTTGTGTCAACCCAAGATCCCTTCTGAGATTTGTCTTGTTAACAGAGATGGAAGAGCAGTCTGGAGACAAGGAGGAAGGAAGATTTGATCTGATACTCAGCAGGGAAGGGGAAAGGGAAGTTTGTATTCTTAGGCTACTTCAAGAGTACTGATAACATATACTTGAAAGAGGACATAACATCTATCTAGAAAAATAGTTAAGGTCAATAAAATGGTTACAAAATTTGTCCAGGATAACAACCTTTAAGATCTACAAAGAGATGACAGTGTTTGATAGGGATGGGAGGTGTGTACTGGCCTGGAGATTGTGAGGGAAGAGGGGTTCTTTAAAACATTAGCTGTTCTTTGTGTTAGTTGAGATGTTTAACTTTTATACTGTTTTATGTAAAGTTCTGTTAATTATGCATAAGTTAGCATGATTGCCATTGACTATGTCATCATCAATAACAACAGCAGTGTTTTAGTCAAAACAAAAAAGCTTATTTCCCTCTCCTGTATAAGAAATCTCAATTGAGGGCCCAATGATCCATTCAGAGGAGACTCAGATTAGATTAGAGTAAAGTCCTATCATAGGAGATTTACAAATAAACAATTTAAGGCTATTTTTTGTATATTGTAAATTGATTTCCATATGGTCATATTTATTTTCTGTTTAGTAAATTGTCTATAAGTGACTATTAAGTTCTTTGTGTCAGTTTTAGTGTGAATTTATTTCCATGAGCTTTATAATTAAAAACATCAATATTTGATAGATTCTATTCAGGAATAATATTTTCCCATTTTAGTTCTTATTTTGTAGATGTATCTATCTTTTGGGGGTCTACTGAGCATTTTCATAATATAGAAAAAGCATATTGCTAGTTTTAAAATGTTATCAATGTGTTGAATTTTATTTTTAGTTCTAATCCAAGGTTCTAATCTAATCCAAAATCACTGCAGATGGTGATTGCAGCCACAAAATTAAAAGATGCTTGCTCCTTGGAAGAAAGCTATGACAAACCTAGACAGCATATTAAAAAACAGAGACATTACTTTGCCAACAGAGGTCCGTGTAATCAAAGCTATTGTTTTTCCAGTGGTCATGTATGGAGGTGAGAGTTGGACCATAAAGAAGGCTGAGCGCCAAAGAATTGATGCTTTTGAACTGTGATATTGGAAGACTCTTGAGAGTCCCTTGGACACCAAGGAGATCAAACCAGTCAATCCTAAATGAAATCAATCCTAAATATTCATTAAAAGGACTGATTCTGAGGCTGAAGCTCCAATACTTTGACCACCAGATGGGAAGAGCCCACTCATTAGAAAAGACCCTGATGCCTGGAAAAGTTGAAGGCAGGAGGGGAAGGGGATGACAGAAGATGAGATGATTGGATGGCATAACTGGCTCAGTGAACATGAGCTTGAGCCAAGTTCCAGAAGATGGTAAAGGTCAGAAAAGCTTGGCATGCTGCAGTCTATGGGGTTGCAAAATTTCAGACATGACTGAGTGACTGAACAATAACAACAATCCAAGAATTATGATAAGGTTACCTGCACTTCTGATTTTTTTCTTGTTTTCCCTTATAGGTGACTTTTCTTTCTAGAGTTTAATTTTTCCTAACCAATTATTCTCATGAAATTTAAAAATAATTATTTCTTCACTTAAAATATTTGGGTAGATAGGGATAAATGAATTATCATTTACTTTCAATGTAATATTTATATGCATAAAATAGTTATCTTATCTTGCATAGCGACCTCCTAATTTGTGGGATTAGCTTTCTTCACCAGACTTTGAGAAGATGAATAAGTAGGGAGCCACCTCTTATTGTATCTAGAATGTGCTTCCCTAGCTTTCATGATGCCAAATAGGCAACAAAATCAAGTGGATTTTCAACCAGTTCTTTACCAAATATAGACAATCATTTCAAGTTGATAAGTGCACTGGTGTGGAAGTGGCTATGAAACTTGGGTCCTAGCCTAGTTAAATCTTTCCCCTATTCAAATGGAAGTGATACCTTACTCCCTAGAACTTTTGAGGTGTTTCATATGATGACCCCTGTGCTTTCCAGGAATCTCAGATACACCATCTCCCATCTAGAACTATCTTTTCCCTTGGTCATTTCCCAGAGCCTTATGCCCATTTGTTCCTATTTTCTCCTCTTTTCTTGGAATTTTAGTCTTTCCTAGTAAAATAATCAATTCCCAGTTCCTTCTAGGTTGAAATGACTCTTCTATGTTTTCTCTTTCCTAGTAACTTTGAAGAGGGTTAAAAATGAATCTTGATCCAAGGCCTGTAGATTCATTGTGAGAAAGAGAAAGAGGAGGATCTTCTATTCATTGAAACTGAGTTGGCAGACAAAAGGGATTTTCCTAAATTAGTCTTCTATGACTGCTGTAACAAAATACCAAACACTAGGTGGCTTAAGCAACAGACATTGGTTTCTCGCATCTCTGGAGGCTAGTGGTCCAAGATCAAGGTACTAGCAGATTTGATTTCTTTTAACATCCCCCTAGATGTTAAAACAGTGGCTAAACAGTCGAACATGACTTAGTGACTGCTGCTGCTGCTGCTAAGTCGCTTCAGTGGTGTCCGACTCTGTGCAACCCCATAGACGGCAGCCCATCAGGCTCCCCCGTCCCTGGGACTCTCCAGGCACTAGTCCTACTTTATTAAAGCTTTACTCTTATGACTTCATTTAACCTTTACCTCTTTCAAAGCCCTATCTCCAATACAGTCATATTGGAGTTAGAGCTTCAGCATATGAATTTGGGTAGCATACAATTCAATCTAAACACTTGCCTTTTGATACTTGGATTCCACATAAAATATGTCTAATTGCATGTAAGTTTTGCCTCTAGACTCAGAACTTCAGAGAGCTCTTGATTCATGCTAAATGGGGCCCATACTCCTGTTAATATGATTTTCTGAACTTACATTTCTACCTTTATTATGTTTCAATCCAATTATTCAAAATGATTTTTAGTGTGTTCCTTCAGTGTGGTACAATACATATTCATGGAATAATCAATTTTAATAGATTACCAAATTTTTCAAAGAATTCACTGAATTTTCTTATCAGGTCATTTCTATATTGATGTGGTAACCTTTTCTTCCTTCACTTAGTAGAGTACTCAGAAGCCTACAGACCTCTGAGCAATTAATGTGAATATTAACATATATAGAAAAATCATACTTTGCTGAGTGTTGAAACAATAGGTTACTATTGATTACTAAAATATGTTCTGAAAAGTTAAGATGTGTTTAAGCAGATAAAAGAATTATTCAGACATACTTTTCTTCTTGAAACTGTATGATAAATGTCTCAAGCTGATACCTTAGAAATCAATCTGCACTCTTGAATTTCTTTGTTGTTGATTTTTGTTTGTTTGTTTCTTTTTTTAATGTTTCTAACTGACAAAGAATGCTTTGGAACAAAGATAAACTCTACAAGTCAACACAGTAACCATTATCTTCTGCTCTATCCTATCGGTTTCCTCAACTATACACATGTTGATGTACGGCAAAACCAATACAATATTGTAAAATTAAAAAAAAAAAAAAAAAGAAATTGCTCAGGCTGAAAGCAAGTGGAATGAAAGAACAATTCATATCAACATACAAAAACCAAAGGCCAATAAAGTAATGATGTAATTATAAAATATACTAAAAAAAAAAAAAAAAAACTATACACGTAAGTGGGGTCTGCATTCTCTGATTTAACAGACAACAGTCTCTGGTATAGGACTACTTACACAGCATCAATTGTTTTTTATGCCGCTTATGATGCTTAAAAACCCAGAAACATCAGGGTGAATATTTGAGCATAAGCAACTGGAGGTGAAAACTAACTTTCAGATGTCTACCATTTTTTGTACATTAATAAATATAAATTATTTGCTGTACATTTTACATTCTTATATCCAAAATCAAGGTGTGCTAAAAATTGGCCTACACCATGCATTTTATAAAAGAATAAGAACTATGCATTGCTGACAGCTCAGTTTTGAAATATTTCATTTCAGAAGCTTGCTCAAAGGAGGAATTTACATTTGTGGGCTTTCCTGGTGGCTCAGATGGTAAAGAATCTGCCTGCAGAATCTATATTCTTGCCTGGAAAATTCTATGGACAGAGGAGCCTGATGGGTTACAGTCCATGGGGTCACAAAGAGTTGGACACAACTGAGCATGCGCATACACACACACACACACAATTTATGCAAGGTTCCTGATCCCCACAGCTTTTGAGTTTATAACTACTACTTGTGTTTCTATTTAAGAAAGATGATAAAACTCAAATTGAACAAATTTAAGCAAAATAAATGGAGTTTATTGGTTCACATAGCTAAAAAGTTCAGGGGTGAAACTACCTTCCAGAATGCCAGAATGCAGAGTCCGTTAGTTATTTTCTTTTTTTGACTCTTACACATCCTTCTTTCCATTAGACTCTGCTTTTCTCCTTGGGTTAATTCTCAGTTTAAACAATATTTAACCTAAACTGCACAGCTAGAAATTTAAGACATTTTTTATTGATTTAGTGTCGACTTAAAATATTCACAACCTAAAAGTTGAGAATTATGTTTTATTTGGTGGGAATAAATATTTATTCTGAAGTAACCCTGAGAGAACAGCTCCAGGGGGACCAGGGGAGGAGCCAGGTTATATACAAATTTTGCCAACAATGAGTAGGTTCTGAACATCAAAAGATTATTTTTAATATGCTGGGCTGGATGAAGCACAAGCTGGAATCAAGATTGTCAGGAGAAATATCAATAACCTCAGATGTACAGATGACATCATGCTTATGGCAGAAATTGAAGAATTAAAGAGCCTCTTGATAAAAGTGAAAGAGGAGAGTGAAAAAGTTGGCTTAAAACATAAAGAAAACTAAGATCATGGCTTCTGGTCCTATCACTTCATGGCAAATAGATGCGGAAACAGTGGAAATAGTGACAGACATATTTTTTAGGGGGGGACGGCAGCTCCTAAATCACTGCAGATGGTGACTGCAGCCATGAAATTAAAAGATGCTTATTTCTTGGAAGAAAAGTTATGACCAACCTAGACAGCATATTAAAAAGCAGACATATTACTTTGCCAACAAAGGTCCATCTAGTCAAAGCTATGGTCTTTCCAGTATTCATGTGTGGATGTGAGAGTTGGACTATAAAGAAAGCTGAGCACCAATGAATTGATGCTTTTGAACTGTGGTGTTGGAGAAGACTCTTGAGAGTCCCTTGGACAGCAAGAGATCCAACCAGTCCATCCTAAAGGAAATCAGTCCTGAATATTCATTGGAAGGACTGATGCTGAAGCTGAAACTCTTTTACTTTGGCCACTTGATGTGAAGAACTGACTCATTTGAAAAGACCTGATGCTAGAAAAGTTGAAGGTGGGAGGAGGAGGGAACAATAGAGGATGAGATGATTGGATGGCATCACTGACTCAATTGACATGAGTCTGAATAAACTCTGGGAGTTGGCAATAGACAGGGATGCCTGGCATGCTGCAGTCCATCGGGTGGCAAAGAGTCAGGCATGACTGAGTGAACTGAACTGAAAGAAAACCAGATTTCTCAAGTTAGGAAATTTAGCACTTTTTTATTTATGGTGGTGTGGGCTTCCCTGGTGGTTCAAAAGGTAAAGAATCTGCATCCAATGTGGGAGACCCAGATTCAATCCCTGGGTCAGGAAGATCCCCTAGAGAAGGGAATGACAACCCATTGCAGTATTCTTGCCTGAAGAGAAGCCTGGCAGGCTACAGTCTACGGGGTTGCAAAGAGTCATACAAGACTGAGTGACTAACACTTTTTTTTTTCTTTTGTGTGGGGAGATGCAAGAGTCTGAGCTCACTGAAATCATTCCTTTGATATGCATCTCAGCCATCTGGGGCCACTATCCTGAGTTTTCAGCAGGGCTCATTGTAAGGAATGACTACAGGAAGTGACTGCTGTCTGATGGATGCTAGACAGCTGTATTCTTCTCCTTCTTGAGTTCACATAGGACTCACCTGCTCACACTGCTGCTGCTGCTAAGTCGCTTCAGTCGTGTCCGACTCTGTGCAACCCCAGAGACGGCAGCCCACCAGGCTCCCCGTCCCTGGGATTCTCCAGGCAAGAACACTGGAGTGGGTTGCCATTTCCTTCTCCAATGCATGAAAGTCAAAGTGAAGTCGCTCAGTCGTGTCCGACTCTTAGCGACCCCATGGACTGCAGCCCACCAGGCTCCTCTGTCAATGGATTTTCCAGGCAAGAGTACTGGAGTGGGGTGCCATCGCCTTCTCCGCCTGCTCACACTGGAAGGCTACGATTGCTGATGACTGTGACATCTTTGTTTATTGATATTTCAGGAAATACTCCATTTCTCAATAGCATCTCTTGCAAATATCTTCAACAAATCTGAGGAATAACTTTCATTGGCTTATTGAAATCCTGGTTTTCTCTCTTAAGTATCTTGTAGCTGGTCTTTCAAGCTCCCCAATTAGGATTTGCTCACATACCCAGACTTAGATTTCATACATCAGTGGAACAACAGGACAAATAGAAGGTATTCAATAATCTCTTTCTGCCTAACACTGACATCCTTTCTTCAATATAGATTAATTTAAAGCATCTTTGCCTAACTTGTTACAACTACACAATAGGCTGATGCAGATACATACCAGATTCTCCTTAGTATTAGAGTACCTAATATCTCATGCAATTACTGCACACAACTGTTAGTCCAAGGCCTCTGGTTATGCTTTCTTTTGCTCAGGGTCTTCTTATGGTTTGTAACCTATCACCATCATACTTAATGTACTATGGCAGTAAGTAAGTAGAATATCTTCAATAAAAACTTCATTTAGACAGGGCAGATGGAGAAAGAATATACAGTACTCATCTTTCCATACTGCACACAATATCCTTTTTGTATACATAACATGGGTTCGCTGTTCTGCAGTGAAGAGTGTTCTGTGTCAATTAACCTTCCTGTTCCTGATTCTGTTTCTTTAGAAGCTTTCATATTTATATTTCTGTATTACATCGTATTTGAGAAGGAGATTGTGTAAAAACCTTTCTGATGATTACTACAGCTTAGCATTCCCTTTCCATTGGTGGAGATTTGCATCACAGTGCCTAGGGACTGCTTTTGGAGTTAAACAAGTATAAGACTTTGTTTCCCAAAATCAGGAATTTATCAGGCATAACTTTTGGAAGAAAAGTTAGGACCAACCTAGACAACATATTAAAAAGCAGAAACATTACTTTGCCAACAAAGATCCATCTAGTCAGAGCTATGGTCTTTCCAGTAGTCATGTATGGATGTGAGAGTTGGACTGTAAATAAAGCTGAGCACCAAAGAATTAATGCTTTTGGACTGTGGTGTTGGAGAAGACTCTTGAGAATCCCTTTGACAGCAAGAGATCCAACCAGTCTATCCTAAAGGAAATCAACCCTGAATATTCACTGCAGGACTGATGCTGAAGCTGAAACTGCAATACTTTGGCCACCTGATGTGAAGAACTGACTCATTTGAAAACACCCTGATGCTGGGAAAGTTTGAAGGCAGGAGGAGAAGGGGATGATAGAGGATGAGGTGGCTGGATGACATCACTGATTCAATGGACATGAGTTTGAGTGAAGTCCAGGAGTTGGCAATGGACAGGGAGGCCTGGCGTGCTGCAGTCCATGGGGTCACAAAGAGTTGGACACGACTTAGTGACTGAACTGAACTGAGGACTTTATTTCCCAAACTCAGGAATTTATCAGGCAGTACAACTAATTCCATTTAATCCTTCCTTGGCTTCCCATCAATTTGTGTTCAATCCACTTTGTGGGATAATTACCAAAGCCAAGAGTCAAGAGCTTTTAATCTGTAAACGGCATAGGTGTTTGTCTTTTGGCAGCAGCCCTTCAAAATGTTTTGCTCATATCTCTTGTTTTTAGCATAATTGTTTCTTTTTTGTTCTTGACACATAAAGTAATGAGATTAACCTATCCAGGTCAGAGTGAACCCCAGTGAGCTCTTTTTAAGTGGGGACTTAATTTTTACCATTCATAGGCAGTTTGTGTAAATCAGAAGATCTTAGATGTGCTGATGGCCAAGACTTAGCTCCCTTTTGAAAGCTCTTTTACCTCCTGTCTTGTTTCTGGCTTTCTTCCGTTAGTGTAGAACTTGAGATGTGGGTTTTTGAGCACTGAAATGTACATCAATCAGGTGTCTTGGAATGATCAACAGTGGTGGGGGAGGAGTCTTCTCTAACTCCAGCTGTTTTGTGTTCCTTCAATACTCTGCTGAGGTCAGATTGTCTCTTATTTGTAGGAGTTTATTAAGGTCATACATATTAATTAGTTAACTGATTTAAATATTTTCATTTTCATATCAAGTCTCCTAAAGTTCTAGCCTAAATAAATTCCTGGCCCAAGTCACAGTATCCAATAATTTTTCATGTGAGAAAGGTTGCCCTCTTATAATCTGAGGCATAGCATCTACTGCCTTGGCTTCTGTAATTTCACATTTTAGGATATTTTATTTTCAAAACCACACTTCTTCAATTTTTCTGTTCCCATGTATCATTGTTTCTGTTTGATCAGTTTTAAGAAATCTGAGATTTATCATGCAGTTAATGTTTAACTGACAACTTTTCCTATTATTCCCTGGTTGGCACATAAAACGCTGTCATGTTATTTCTTGAAAGTTATGACATTTAAACATGATAGTATTTTAGTAGCCAAAACTCTTTTGTCAGTGACCAAAAAAAAAAAACCAACTAATCTTAGCTTGATAAGAAAATGTATTTCCCTCACACTAAACAGCAAGTGGGAAGCATTTGTTTCCAAAGACTTGAAATATAGCACTGGGATACTTTCAAGTTTCACTCAGCACTGTTTTATTCTGGGTTAGTTTCATTGCCAATCAAGATTTCTTATGATAAAGTTGTGTTAAAGATAGCCATCACCTGTTATCTTTGTAATTTAACCTAAAATAGATAAATCTCCTTGGATTGCCTTTGGTCATGGACACTAGAGTCCTCCACCATGTACAGTTAAGTGAAATATTCTGGATGATCAGGCTTGAATATAGTGCTCACCTAAGGTTCTGGGTGATGGATAAACCTCATTCAAATCCTTGACTAGAGTTCCCTGGTGGTCCAGTGGTTAAAAACCTGCCTACCAAAGTAGGGGACGGATTCAATCCCTGGTCCGTTAAGATCCTGCATGCTGTGGGGCAACTAAGCCCACGCACCACCACTACTGAGCTTATGTACCCTAGAGCCTAAGCTCAGCAACAAGAGAAGCCACCTCAATAAAAAACCCCATGAACTGCTACTAGAAAGGAGCTCTCCCCTTGCTACAACTAGAGGAAATGCACATGCAGCAACGAAGACCCAGGGCAGCCATAAATAAATAATATTTAGAAAAAAATCCTTGGAGTGAAATCAGGAGAGGTCCAGAACAGGTAGATACAAAGGGCAGAAGATTGTCTACCATAAACTACAATACATTTTTCTCCAAAATAAAAAGAAACTTACATTATTACACAAATTGTCAAGAAAAAAAAAAAAAAAAGAAAAACAACAGACTTTAGTTTATGAAAGCAATGAGGACAATGATTATATTACATCTTGTAATTATTGAAAAACAAAATGAAATTACCTGATTCAATTAATAGAAGTATGTTTGGTTAAGAAAATATGGCTATATAAATGCAAGTTTAATTAAGACAGTAGCAACTAAATTAACAATTCAAAGTTTCTTTCACAAAATTATATTTCTTCATAGATTGAAGCTGATTACATTTTTTAAATATACCTACCCAGTTCCTTCCTCTACAGCATTCACTCTAATCTCAGGATATTCTGTTACAAAGACTTTTAGTGTTGGTTTTATAATATCAGCATGGATTTTTCTTTTTTATATTACTTACTACATGCCTTAACCAACTCAGGTTAACTGACCAGTTTTATTCAAAATAGATTAACATACACAAATTTCAATTTAAAGAGCTTAAAGTAAGATAAATATACTCTAAACCATAAAGCAGTTAATTATGCAACATGGGAAAATTTTTGACAAAACACATTATACTATTCAAGCATTTTCAATAGTGTAAAAATACAAATTAGGAAATTGCTTTTGAAGTGTCTTATAATGATTGAATTAGTTCAGGAAGAGCACTCTGCTATTAGCTGCAGTGGTTTTTGACCTCAATAGTCTATTCTTGTAGGATAATGTTACACATGAATTTAAGGCTTAGGTTTTCACAGATATATAAACTTATGCCATTGGTTTTCAACTCCGTTGCACATTTGAACCTCTTGGGCTATAAACCAACAGAGGGAGAGCCCCTTCAATTGGTTTGGGATATTTAAAGCTCCTCTGGTAATTGACAGATAGAATTAGGTACACTGGTTTTGGTAAACATGCCTAGGAAACCTATGTTTACTAGTGACAGTAATATCATTTTTAGACTAGTGAGGGTAGAACCTCTGAGTCAGTAAAAGGTGTGCTCATGATGTGTGTGCAACCTTATTTTATATTTCTTTCATTAAGACATACAAGAAAGTTTTGTGGTGATACAATGAGAATCACTGTATAATATTCAGAATAGAATTACTTTTAGTTGGAAATATACCACTTTCTTGCCAAAGAGATAGTACCCTGAATTCAAAGTTATGTAGTTTTCAATAAGTCAGTTACTTCTATAAATGATATTTGCTGAGGGTTGGGTAGGAGTGATTGCAAACACTAATCTAAAAAAAGAATGTAGTGGTGAGCATTTCTTATAAAAAACCAACCTGTTGTTGTGAATCTAGAATCATAATTAATAGTATACATAGCACTACTCTCTGGAGAAGGCAATGGCATCCCACTCCAGTACTCTTGCCTGGAGTATCCCATGGATGGAGGAGCCTGGTGGGCTGCAGTCCATGGGGTCACTAAGAGACACAACTGAGCGACTTCATTTTCACTTTTCACTTTCCTGCATTGGAAAAGGAAATGGCAACCCACTCCAGTGTTCTTGCCTGGAGAATCCCAGGGTCGGGGGAGCCTGGTGGGCTGCCGTCTATGGGGTCACGCAGAGTCGGACACGACTAAGCGACTTAGCAGCACTATTCTCCAAACATTTTTTCCTTGTGCTTTTCCTAAAACACAAAACAAATGCTTGCTGTGTTTGAATCTGAAATGTATTGCTTTGTTTGTGTGTCACTGAGCAAAAATTTCCAATACATTAAGTACTTTGGAAAGACTAAAAAAAAAGTAAGATTAATAAAATAAACATAAAGAAGAACACAAATATTATTTGGAATGAAAAAGGAGATATAACCATATAGATGCTAAATATATCATAAGAATAAGCAATGTGAGTGATGTTTCTAATAAATGTGGCAATGTAATAAATTGGAGGAATTCTTGGTTAAATGGAAATGACCAGATATATTAAAAATAAATTATAAATTTGAATAGTCTGAAACCACTGAAGGAATTGAATTCCTAACCAGAAATGTTTTCCAAACAAACACCAAACATAGCAATAAAACAAAAGCAAAAAAAGGTCACCATTCCCAGTATATTTTAAAAATAACTCAAGACAAGGTGTTCATAAGAATGGCAAATTTACAAGGCAATTTCACTTATTAACGTGGACACAAAAATGTTGAATTAAATATTAGGACATGTAATCTACCACTGCGACAACATAGCTATATATAATGATGAAGGTATAATTATACCAAGAATGTTAATATATTCTAGATTTTATTATTTATATAGGTTATTCTTTACATTAAGAGACTAAAAGCTAATAAAATTACAGTAATAAGTACAACCACAAAGCATCAAATAAGGCCAAATATTCATATATGCTAAAGTCTCTCATATTACTATGTGTATAGGTGAACATTTAAAAACTGCAAAATAGCTCCTAAAATGTATACTGAAAAATATAGCTAATATCACTTCTCTTTAACATTGTGTTGGAGTTTTGAGTCAGAACAATAAGACAAATGATAGAACCCAAACCATCAAGATTGAAATAAAAAGAAAACTTATAAGTAATATAATTGTCTACATAAAAATCTCCAAAATAATCTACATAAGTCAGTCGATTTATCTAAGAATATATCAAAATTGCCAAGTAAAATGCCAAAATTTAGACAACTATACTTATATGCATCAACAAAAATTTAATTCAGGAAAAGATGTTGTTACTAGAGAATAAAAACAACCATGGTAGATCTAATACAAATATGGTAGACACTATGGAGAAAATTATAAATCTCTATAGTAAGATTTCAAGAAAGATTTACATTAATTAAAAAAGATATCCCATACTTAGAGTAAAATATCAGTATCATATATTTCGATTCTTCCCAATGTTAGCCCTAGGCTCCATGCCACAGTAAATAAAATCTGTGTGTGTGTGTGTGTGTACTTGCATTCATGGTCATAAGTCTTTAAACAGCTTATAATGGAAAAAAAGATGATGGAGTAATATGTTACAGTATCATGAAAAAAGTTTAAGGCCACAGGAGACTGTAGTAGAGATTGAAGCATTAAGCAATGGAACAACAGAGATTCTTTTAAAAAAATCACATGCATATGTAGAAATTTAGTACATAAGAGAGATGGCATTAAACATTACTGGGGACTGATGAACTATTGAATAAAGTTTTCTGAAACAACTGTTTATCTTTATGGAACAAAAATAGATCCTTATCTGACAGTCTTATGTAAAAATCAATTTCAGGGAGATAAAAAAGTAAAAAAATAAAAACTTGAATTTCTTAGCAGAGTACATAATAGTTTCATATCCTCAGAGGACAGAAGAGTTTCCTAAACAAGACAAAATTTGTGCAATCCATAAAGGAGTGGGTAAAAATTTCAACCCCATTGAAATTAAGAACTGCAATGGATTAAAAGACATTAATGAGCTATAAAGTGAGATATTATATTGGCCACATGAAATCAAGATATGATTGATACTGAGATACATTAAAATCCAAATAAAAGAAGAAAAAATAACAATCATTTAAAAAAAATTCATCTACTGAAATAGTGACTCCAATCTAAAATGGTAAGACATTCACACAAGAGGAGGTAAAGATCTCTGATAAAATTAGGAAAATAAGTACAACAATTATTTGTAAATATGGAAAAGCAAATTAAATCCACAATCAGATATTTCACACCCACCATACTGGCAAAATTATTTGAATATCAGACAATGCCAAGTGTTTAGAAGAATTAGTATAAGAACTCACATTATCTGTTTTTGGACCTAGAAATTGGTGTATTTCCAATTTAGGAAACTAGTATTATCTGGTAAATTTAAAGATTTAAAAACTATGGCCCAGCATTTTTATTTTTGTTTGTTTGGTTTTTTCTGGATATACTTTCTATATCTGTGGATTTTGCAATTGAATACACATCAGATTCACCTGGAGAGATTGTTTAAAGACTGGCTTTACTGCCTCCAGAATTTCTGAGTCAGCAGGTCTAGTTCCCAATGGCTTCCCTTGTGGTACAGCTGGTAAAGAATCCACCTGCAATGTGGGAGACCTGGATTCTATCCCTGGATTGGGAAGATCCCCTGGAGAAGGGAAAGGCAATCCACTCCAGTATTCTGACCTGGAAAATCCCATGGAAAGAAGGGCCTGGCGGGCTACAGTCCATGGGGTCGCAGAGAGTCTGACACGACTGACTTCACTTTCACTTTTCCAGGTGGCTAGTGGTAAAGAATCTGCCTGCAAGTGCAGGAGATGCCAGAGACTTGGGTCCAATCCCTGGGTGGGGAAGAGCTACTAGAGAAGAAAATGGCAACCCACTCCAGCATTCTTGTCTGAAAAATCCCATGGACAGAGGAGACTGGCAGGCTACTGTCCATGGGATAGTAAAGAGTCAGGACACGATTGAGTGGGCATACACATATACATACACATACACACGCAGGGATTTAAAGGTATGTCTTAAGATGGATAGTAGGAAAGTGGTTACTTCCGAGTTTTGTTTTCTTTCTTTCTTTTATTTTTTTTTGGTAATTCTTTTAAACTCACTTACATATTATAAACTCTTTACTATAATAAGCAGTTTATAATGAGAAAAACACTCCCCATTACTAACGTTAATTCAAGCTAATCTCTACTTTTATTGTCCTTCAGAGCCGCTTTTTTAAGAGTGATATTTCTAGAAGCAATTATAGAAAGAGAGGGTTCTTTCTTGGCTCATAAACCTTTGAAGAGGCTGATTTTCTCACTTTTTAAGTCTATATTTCTTTATGGAATGATCACAAGTTCTTACTATTCATATCAAGGAGGTTCCTCTGTGATCTGCCTTAAAACTGCCCTTCCAAATAAATACAGGTATCCTCCACTTTTCATAAGGTCTCTTTGCCACTCCATTTTTACCAAAGAACTATGTCAATAACTGTTTTTGATAACCGAAAGAAATCTGAAGAGGACTTTTGGTTTTTAAAAAAAAAAAATGTGCCAGAGTTCGTTTTGCTTCGAGTATTGGAGAGCAAGCATGTATCCAGAGAAATGAGAGTGACACTGACAAGTTCCTTCCCCTGGAACTACATTCAGAGTCTCAGCATCAAGCTTCTATAGCTTTGATCTACATATGTGAGCTATGTGCTTTAAATCTGATGCATTATTGTATCCATTAGCAAGATATGTACTGAGATAATTGATTCTTTCCTTGACACCATTTGGGCCTATGAAAAGCTTCAAAGGAACGCTCTACTTTCGGTTAGTGGGGAAAACCTGTGTTTCTAGTATCCTGTTAGCTTAGTAATCAAAATTATAGAAATCCAAAGCATTAGTATTTTGATCTGGGATTCAAAATTATCTAGCTCTTAATATGGCTTATATTTCTTAATATACACATATTAGTATATTCATATAGTTAATATATCTGTGTGTATATATACATTCAGTTCAGTTCACTTCAGTCGTTCAGTCATGTAAGACTCTGCAACCCCATACACTGCACCACCCCAGGCCTCCCTGTCCATCACCAACTCCCAGAGTTATTCAGACTCATATCCATTGAGTCCATGATACCATCCAACCATTTCATCCTCTGTTGTCTCTTCTCTTCTGCCCGCCTTCAACCTATCCCAGCATCATGGTTTTTTCAAATGAGCCAATTCTTCCCACCAGGTGGCCAAAGTAATGCAGTTTCAGCTTCAGCATCAGTCCTTCCAATGAATATTCAGGACTGATTTACTTTAGGACTGACTGGTTGGATCTCGTTAGAGTCCAAGGGACTGTCAAGAGTCTTCTCTAAGACCACAGTTCAAAAGCATCAATTCTTCAGTGCTCGGCTTCTTTATAGTCCAACTCTCACACCCATACATGACCACTAGAAAAACCATAGCCTTGACTAGGTTGACCTATCTTGGCAAAGTAATGTCTTTGCTTTTTAATATGATCTCTAGGTTAGTCATAATTTTTCTGCCTAGGAGTAAGTGTCTTTTAATTTCATGGCTGCAGGCACCATCTGCAGTGATTTTGGAGCCCCAAAAAATGAAGTCTGCCAGTGCTTCCACTGCTTCATCATCTATTTGCCATGAAGTGATAGGATCAGATGCCAGGATCTTAGTTTTCTGAAAGTTGAGCTTTAAACCAACTTTTCAACTCTCCTGTTTCACTTTCATCAAGAGGCTCTTTAGTTCTTCTTCACATTCTGCCATAAGGGTGGTGTCATCTGCATATATGAGGTTATTGATATTTCTCCCAGAAATCTTGACTCCAGCTTATATTCATCCAGCAAAGTGTTTCTCACGATGTACTCTGCATATCAGTTAAATAAGCGGGGTGACAATATACAGCCTTGATGTACTCCTTTCCCTATTTGGAACCAGTCTGTTGTTTCATGTTCAGTTCTAATTGTTCCTTCCTGACCTGCATACAGATTTCTCAAGAGGCAGGTCAGGTGGTCTGGTATTCTCATCTCTTTAGCATTTTCCAGTTTGTCGTGATCCATGCAGTCAAAGGCTTTACTGTAGTCAATAAGGCACAACTAGATGTTTTTTTGGAACTCTCTTGCTTTTTTGATGATCCAATAGATGTTGACAATTTTATCTCTGGTTCCTCTGCCTTTTCTAAAACCAGCTTGAACATCTGGAAGTTCATGGTTCATGTATTGTTGAGCCTGGCTTGGAGAATTTTGAACATTAATTTGCTAGTGTGTGAGATGTGTAAAATTGTGCAGTAGTTTGAGAATTCTTTGGCATTGCCTTTCTTTGGGATTGGAATGAAAACTGACCTTTTCCAGTCCTGTGGCAACTGCTGAGTTTTCCAAATTTGCTGTCATATTGAGTGCAGCACTTTCACAGCATCATCTTTTAGGATTTGAAATAGCTCAACTGGAATTCCATCACCTCCCTAGTTTTGTTTGTAGGGATGCTTCCCAAGGCCCACGTGACTTCACATTCCAGGGTGTCTGGCTCTAGGTGAATGATCACACCATCGTGATTATCTGGGTTGTGAAGATCTTTTTTGTACAGTTCTTCTGTGTATTCTTGCTGCCTCTTCTTAATATCTTCTGCTTCTGTTAGGTCCATACCATTTCTGTCCTTTATCGAGCCCATCTTTTCACGAAATGTCCCCTTGCTATCTCTAATTTTCTTGAAGAGATCTCTAGTCTTTCCCATTTATTGTTTTCTTCTATTTCTTTGCACTGATCATTGAGGAAGGCTTTCTTATCTCTCCTTGCTATTCTTTGGAACTCTGCATTCATATGGGTATATATTTCCTTTTCTCCTTTGCTTTTCACCTCTCTTCTTTCCGTGGCTATATGTAAGGCCTCCTCAGACAGCCATTTTGCTTTTTTACATTTCTTTTTCTTGGGTATGGTCTTGATCCGTCTCCTGTACAATGTCACGAACCTCCATCCATAGTTCATCAGGCACTCTATCAGATCTAGTCCCTTAACTCTGTTTCTCACTTCCACTGTATAATCATAAGGGATTTGATTTAGGTTATACCTTAATGGTCTAGTGGTTTTCCCTACTTTCTTCAATTCAAGTCTGAATTTGGCAATAAGAAGTTCATGATCTGAGCCACAGTCAGCTCCCAGTCTTGTTTTTGCTGACTGTATAGAGCTTCTCCATCTTTGGCTGCAAAGAATATAATCAATCTGATTTTGGTGTTGACCATCGGGTGATGTCCATGTGTAGAGTCTTCTCTTGTATTGTTGGAAGAGGGTGTTCGCTATGACCAGTGCGTTCATTTGGCAGAACTCTGTTAGCCTTTGCCCTGCTGCATTCTGTACTCTGAGGCCAAATTTGCCTGTTCCTCCAGGTGTTTCTTGACTTCCTACTTTTGCATTCCAGTCCCCTATAATAAAAAGGACATCTTTTGGGGGTGTTAATCATAGAAGGTCTTGTAGGTCTGCATAGAACCATTCAACTTCAGCTTCTTCAGCATTACTGGTCGGGCATAGACTTAGATTACCATGATATTGAATGGTTTGCCTTGGAAACAAACAGAGATCATTCTGTCGTTTTTGAGATTGCATCCAAGTATTGTATTTCAGACTCTTTTATTGACTATGATGGCTACTCCATTTCTTATAAGGGATTTTTTTCCCACAGTAGTAGATATAATAGTCATCTGAATTAAATTTACCCATTCCAGTCCATTTTAGTTTGCTGATACCTGATATGTTGACGTTCACTCTTGCCATCTCCTGTCTGACCACTTCCAATTTGCCTTGATTCATGCACATAATATTTCAGGTTCCTATGCAATATTTCTCTTTACAGCATTGAACTTTGCTTCTTTCACCAGTCACATCCACAACTGGATGTTGGTTTTATTTTGACTCTGTCTCTTCATTCTTTCTGGAGTTAGTTCTCCACTGATCTCCAGTAGCATATGGACACCTACTGACCTGGGGAGTTCATCTTTCAGTGTCCTATCTTTTTGCCTTTTTGTACTGTTCATAGGGTTCTCAAGGCAAGAATACTGAAGTGGTTTGCTATTCCCTTCTCCAGTGGACTGCATTTGTCACAACTCTCCACCATGACCGGTCTGTCTTGAATGACCCTACATGGCATGGCTCATAGTTTCACTGAGTTAGACAAGGCTGTGGTCCATGTACTCAGATGGGTTTGTTTTCTGTGATTGTGGTTTTCACTCTGTCTACCCTCTGATGTAGAAGGGTAAGAGGTTTATGGAAACTTCCTGATGGGAGAGACTGACTCAGGGTAAAACTGGGTCCTGTTCTGATGGGAGGGGCCATGCTCAGTAAATCTTTAATCCAATTTTCTGTTAATGGGTGGAGCTGGGTTCCCTCCCTGCTATTTACCTGGGGCCAAGCTATACTTTATTTTTGGGGGGCTCCAAAATCACTGCAGTTGGTGATTGCAGCCATGAAATTAAAAGACGCTTACTCCTTGGAAGGAAAGTTATGTCCAACCTAGATAGCATATTAAAAAGCAGAGACATTACTTTGCCAACAAAAGTCCATCTAGTCAAGGCTATGGTTTTTCCTGTGGTCATGTACGGATGTGAGAGTTGGACTGTGAAGAAGGATAAACGCTTAAGAATTGATGCTTTTGAACTGTGGTGTTGGAGAAAACTCTTGAGAGTCCCTTGGACTGCAAGGAGATCCAACCAGTCCATTCTGAAGGAGATCAGCCTGGGATTTCTTTGGAAGGAATGATGCTAAAGCTGAAACTCCAGTACTTTGGCCACCTCATGCAAAGAGTTGACTCATTGGAAAAGACTCTGATGCTGGGAGGGATTAGGGGCAGGAGGAGAAGGGGATGACAGAGGATGAGATGGCTGGATGGCATCACTGACCCGATGGACGTGAGTCTGAGTAAACTCCAGGAGTTGGTGATGGACAGGGAGGCCTGGCGTGCTGCGATTCATGGGGTCGCAAAGAGTCGGACACGACTGAGCGACTGAACAGAAAGCTATCGTGAGGTAATAAGATAATGGCGACCTCCTTCAAAAGATCCCATGCATGTACTGGTACACTCACTGCCCCCAACCCTGCAGCAGGCCACCCCTGACCTATGCCTCCATGGGAGACTCCTGGACACTCCAGGTCAGGTCTGTGTCAGTCTTTTGTGGGGTCACTGCTCCTTACTCCTGGGTCCTGTTGCATACTAGGTTCTGTTTGTGCCTTCCAAGAGTCTATTTTCTAGTCCTGTGTAAGTTCTGGAAGTTCTGTGGTGGATTTAATGACAACGTCCTCCAAGAGGGCTTATGCCATACCTAAGTGTATATATATGTATACACTTAATATATACATATACTTCTTAATATGGTTTTCTCTTGTAATGACTCTGCTTAGTCGCTTCAGTCGTGTCCGACTCTGTGCAACTCCATAGACAGCAGCCCACCAGGCTCCCCCGCCCCTGGGATTCTCCAGGCAAGAACACTGGAGTGGGTTGCCATTTCCTTCTCCAATGCATGAAAGTGAAAAGTGAAAGTGAAGTCGCTCAGTCGTGTCTGAGTCTTTGTGACCCCGTGGACTGCAGCCCACCAGGCTCCTCCATCTATGGGATTTTCCAGGCAAGAGTACTGGAGTGGGGTGCCATTGCCTTCTCCAGTAAAAGATGTTAATGAACCAGACTGAATCTCACATTGAATCACATCATTGTATAAAATTCAATAATTAATGAAACCATTAAAAATGTGTATAGTTTGAAAAACAAAACTAAAAGTACACTACATGGGAGAAACCTTTTCTTAACATAATTCACAGCCTTCTAAACTGCAAATACTAGTTCTAGATTTAACTGTTGGAAGCACATAAAATAAATCTAAACTCAAAATTATGTGAAAGTCTTTCAAGTGTTTAAGGTAGTTTTCATTTTTCTGTTAAGTATTCTCCTCTTTAATCTAGATATCTGCAGCTCTTTCCTTGTGCTAATAATTATTCTTTGCATATACTCAACTCTATCCATACTTTCTCAGATTATGATAGCATCCAGACCCAAATGGCACGTATCATTGTTAAGAAATGACATTTTATTAATAGCTCCTATACTCACTTTAATTCATATTAGCATAAATATAATATTGCTAATGTATGTTGAAGTTGTATCCAACTAGTGTCCTTACTCTTTTGATGAAGGCTTCCATTAATCCACATTGTTTATTTCTTAGTCTGATTCATGGTCTATGTAAGGTTTTTTTTTTTTTTGCATTAAAGTTAACTTTTATCTCACCCAGTTTATTAGTATATTATGTTGAGATAGTTTTGGATCTCAGGTATAACATTCAATACATCATTTCCCCCCAAGGTTTTTATAACTGATGTATATCACTATTCCAAGTCATTATCCAAGACACAAAAAATTTGAATTAGGATCAAGAACAAAAACCTTAAACTCTTTCTTTTCTGTTAGCATTGACCTCTTAATCAACATTTCCTGGTAAGTTTACTGAAGCAGTGAGGAAATGGCAACCCACTCCAGTATTCGTGCCTGGAAAATCTCATGGACAACATGATCAATGTAACAATTAACATTGTTGTATGTTATATATGAAAGTTGTTAAGAAAGCAAGCCCTGAAAGTTCTTATCACAAGAAAAAAAAAGTTCATTCTTTTCTTTTGTATCCATGATGATAGCTGTGCATTCTATGATGTATGTTAGTCAAGTTGTTATGCTGTATGCCTTAAGCTCATACAGTACTCTATAGCAACTATATCTCAGTAAAACTGGAAAATAACAAAAAAAATTAACTACAGAAATACTCATAAAATAAAACAGTTACACACTGGTATATTTTTCTACTACTATACAAAAGGCATTAAAATAAAATTGACTTGTCAGCTTTTGCATGATATGTAAGCTGATACCATATTTATGCCCTTTTATTATTAGAAGCTTTTTTTTTTCATAAAGCATGTCAAACCTTTGAATTAAATTGTTTGAATAGGCAGAACTTGCTTTATTTTTATTCTTTTATGTTTTTAAAGTTGTATTCATGGAAAATTAATCTCTGAACTTTCACATTCACTCTGATAAATATTTCAAGTTATCAATTTACAAGGATTTGGTTGTTTTGTATGGTCATTTGATGTGTCTTTCTTATACAAATACTCAGAAAACACACTACAATTTGAAGTCCTTTAGACTTCATTCAATTGAGGTTGCTTTTTATGGTACCCAAGATCTTTTTCTTTTCTTTTTTTTTTTTTTTTTAGCTTTTAGACATTCTAAGCAAGAAAACAATTTGGAAAATGAACCAATGAACTATTGCAATTTAGAGGGTATCATAAGTCTGTGACAATGACACTAGGAGAGGTACAAAGTTCCCACATTAATCTCAATGGACTAATTATGGTCACTTAAGTGTCAGTGTTGATAACTTTTTTCACTGCAATGGAAAGGGCTAACTACTGTGCTTTTCTAGGCCAGCTGAACACCCACCATAGCAGGAGGTGGCATTCATTTGAAATAATGTGTTATATGGAGAGCTTTTATGAACTAGTGTGTAGAAATTGAGTATTATTTTGATTAATTGGTTAATTGAAGTGCTGCTACTACTGTCCTTAAAATTAGAATGAAAGTAATGGTTATAGTGTTGTCAGCTAAAAAGTGTCTGGACTCCAGCCGTGAAGTTTATAGGATTTTGTATTTTTTCTATAAAATATCATCCACCAGCAGGGAAGACAGTTTACCTTAATAAGGTAATAAATATTTTTGAAAAAAATCCCTATATCTTATAATACTATCTTATATTAAAGCCTCAAAGAAGGCTCAAATAAAGCATTGAGCAAAGGATAAATCCCCATTCCCTTTAAAAGAATATTTACAAATATCATGTTTTAAATAGTGCTCATCACCATCTTCTCTGTTGGCTAATGCTAGGCTATGGAGTACAATAATAATAATAAAATTAAAGTGCTACCAATAATTAGGACAAAAACACTGCACTGCCTTATTTTGTTGAACATTTCTTTTTCCATGCAAACACAATAAGGATCATTATTAGTTAGTTTATATGTTGCAATATGTGCTGTAGTTAAAACATGTTTGGCTTATAAAGCATATGTGTTGTACAGGTTATACATGTATGTGTATCTATGTTATATAACTACACATGTATTATATATTATAATTAAAAGATAACAGAATGTTGACAAAGTCAATTTGTTGACATCTTGTAATTTTTATCCAGATTTAAAAATAAAAAGAAAAATTTATCTCACAAAACATATTTCATTTTTACTTCATGTACATGCTCCATCTAGCAAAACACTGGCTACATATTTACATTAATATATAACAAAGACAACATATAAATCATACTTGGAAATGTACATTCTGCATGTACATCTGTTGTTATACTTTTGCAAAAATATTATTCCGTTTTTCAAAGCATACTCAATAAAGTATTTATGTTTTAATATTCTGTTAAACAGAGCACCTTATTCCCAATTATTATTTTTAAAAACAATTTTAATTAAATAAAGGAGGAATCTGGGACCACAAAACAATCTTTTCTTGTTACTCTAAATTAGTGCCTCAGAATTCTCTAATTTAAAAGTAGATTAGAAAATCTGAATTCAATAGATTGTCTTTTGAATGATTCATCATTCATGAGTATAATGAAACAAATGTCTGTAATTATAATCAGTTAGGCCATTAAAATCCTAAATTCTGATATCAAAAGAACAACACTTTAAGGAGAGTTTTTAATTTATTCAAAAAATTAAAGTGTCTTTTTGACTACCAGGCATGGTGAGGCTAATGAGTGAGTTTTTTTTTTTTTTTTCCAAATTTCAGTACAGAGAATAGAGAGGTTGAAAGCTTTAGAGCTGCACTCAGCAGCAAATACAGTTACCATCAAATCAATCAGTCATAACTTTAAATGAAATCAAATAATATATTCAAAATAATACAATAATTCTAAAAAATTGTATGGGTACATAATCATATATAATATGTATTGTTTATTGACATATGTAACAACATTCTAAAGTTAAGCAATAGAATTATAAACACAAAATTCAGGACTGGGGAGACAGAGAGTTAAGAGAAAGGTGTGAATAAGGTGTTTCACCAGTTTTAGCAATGAGACTTAAATGAGGTTATGAGTGAAACATATAATCACTATCTTGCTATATTTTAGACCATATATTTTTTATGTATTGAATATTTTACATTTAAAAAGGTAATTATAACATAACTTAATATGTGGGCTTAATAGAAGAATGGATACTGCCTCTATTATTGTCAGTATTGTCAGTCTCAAAATATCAAAGGCTAAAAACAATTAAATTTTATTTCTCATACATGTGTCTGCTTATTTTGGACTGTTTTTCTCAAGGTGGTTGGTAAAATCACAGAGGAGCAAGTCAAAGCAAGCAAGCACAATTTAACTCTTTTCTTATTGTATACTTACACATTCCTATGGCTAAAGAAAATCTCTATGATGAGCTGAAAGTCAATATGACTGCTGAGTACTTGGCCTATTGTTGGTCTAGGCACTGCGAAGCCACTGGACACAGGACGTAGATGCACAATTCCCTTAAAGGAAGGGAGTGAAAAGTTGGGAACAATAATTAATCCACTGTATTATGAAAGAAAAATCTGCTGAGCTTGAAGAGAAAGTAACTATTAAGAAAATCCCAGAAGTTATCAGGAAAGCACAAAATGGGTGATTGTATTAAGAGGAGAGTTCTGAAATAAGATTTTAGGTGTTTCTAGTAGTACTCTAACTAATAGGAAGAGTTGTTAAAATAATAAACATAGAATCTATAATTTTAGAACTATAAATTCTATATGGATTAAATTGTCATTCAAAACACAGAAACTTTATTTGTAAAGGCATAATATACAATATTATCTTGCCTGCATTTAATATAAAATAATTCAGACAGTTTGAAAGCAAGAGTAAAGTAGATGTTTGAGGCAATTTAAATCAAGAGAAATCATTGTTAGTGATGTCAATAGCTATTTAAAGTGATAGAGCATAATGAAGGATAAAGAACAATATATATTTGTGAAAGAAATTAACACATATATTCGTGAAAGTAATTATAATTAATTACTTAATTTCACAATTAATCCCTTGTGAAAAGATTAATAAGACATAAAATATTTTCACATAATATATAATTTATCTATATGCTGTATGATAACCACTATCAGAAAAACAGGAAGACACTTTAAAAACCCAAAATTTTAATTTCTGTATTCAAAAAATATTTTTTTTATTTTTTGAATACAGAAATTATCCAAAAATGGATATCAAAAAATATCCACTTTTATCTTCATAAAGTATTTAACATAAAATCTACCACGTTGACCATTTTCAGTGTACATTTCCGTGCTAAGCACATCATTGTACAACAAATATCTAGAAATTTTTCATCTTGCAAAATTGATACTCTATACCTATTGAATAACAACTCCTCTTTCTCCACTTCTTCAAACACCTGGAAATCTATTTTCTTTTTCTCTTAGAAGTGTGACTACTTTAGAGCCTCCATATGAGCGAAATCAGGGCTTCACACCTGGCACAGTGGTAAAGGATCTGCCTGTCAATGCAGAAGACACAAGAGATTTGAATTTGATCCCTGGGTCAGGAAGATTCTCTGGTGTAGGAAGTGGCAGCTCACTTCCTTATTCTTGCCCCCCAAAACTCCATGGACAGAGGAGCTTAGTGGGCTACAATCCACGGGGTCACAAAGAGTTGAACACAGTTGAACATGCACACAAGTATAAGTAGAATCATGATGTATTTGCTTTCTGTGGCTGAATTATTTCACAGGGCATACTGTAGTCAAGGTTCTCCTATGCTGTAGCATATGATAAAATATTCCATTTTGCATATATGCAGCATTTTAGTTAGCCATTTATGTGTCCATGGACACAGGTTGCTTCCATCTTTTGGCTTTTGTGAATAATCTCACAATGAACATGAGCATTCAAATATTTCTTTAAGATATTCCCCGATTTCAAAACTGTAGAAACAAATATTTCCTATCTTCAATTCTGATATATATATCCCTATAAGTGTAATTGCTAGATAATATTATTTTTGACTACTTGAGGAATCTTAATTATGTTTTTCATAGTGGCTGCATCATTTTACAACTGTATCAATAGTGTGTGAGAGTTCTAATATCTCCAAATGCTCCCTAACGCATTGTTTTCAGTTTGACTTTGTTTTTATGAAGTGAAATGAAGTGAAAGTTGCTCAGTCGTGTCCGACTCTTTGCAACCCCATGGACTATACATGCCGTAGAATTCTCCAAGCCATAATACTGGAGTGGGTAGCCTTTCCCTTCTCCAGGGGATCTTCCCAACCCAGGGATGGAACACAGGTCTCCTGCTTTACAGGGAGATATTTTACTAACTGAGCCACAAGGGATATAAATTTTGTTTTTATAGAAGCATCCAAATAAGGGTGAAGTGATATCTCACTGTGTTTTGAATTTGTATTTCAAAATTGAATGGAGAAGGGAATTGTCAACCCAGTCCAGTGTTCTTCTACTGGAGAATTACATGGACAGAGAAGCTTGGTGGGATACAATCCATAGGGTGAATAGAGTCAGACACAATTGAGCAACTAATGCAATGAATAATGATGTAGAGAATTTTTATGTGTCTGTTAGTCATTTGTATATTTTCTTTAGAAAACTATGTATTCGTGTACTGTGCCTATTTTTAATTAGTTTCTTTTGTGCTTTTTGTTGTTGTTGAGTTCTTTATATATTAAAGAGTGAGAGCTCTTTATATATTCTAGATATTAAGTCATTGTCATATGTATGATTTACAAATATATTCTGCCATTCTGTAGATGGCCATTTCACTCTTTTCATTATTTCCTTTACTATGCAGAGATACTTGAGCTTTATGTAGTTCGATTTGTCTATTTTTGTTTTTGCCATCTGGGCTTTGGTATCGTATCCAAGAAATAACTGTCAAATCCAATGTCATGAAGTGTTTCTCCTATGTTTTCTTCTAGGAGTTTAACGATTTCTGATCTTACATTTAAGTCTTTAATTCATTTTGGATTCATTTTTTATGTGGTGTTAGGAGTCCAGTTTTATTCTTTAGCGTGCTATTGTTTACCCAATGGCATTTGTTGAAGAGATCTTACTTTTCCTATTTTGTTGTCTTCAGATTCTTGTCAAAGCCCAGTTGAAAACAAATGCAAAGGTTCATTTTTGAACTCTTTCTCTTCCACTGTTTGTATATCTGTCTTTTTACCAGTACCATGCTATTTTGACTACTATAGTTTTTTAATATGTACTGAAATCAGTAAGTATGAGGCGTCTAACTTTATCTTTCTTTCTCAAGATTGTTTTGGCATCTTGGGGTTCTTGGATGTTCCACAGATTTTAGGATTTTGTCTTATTTATGTAAAATACACCATTGGGATTTTGATAAATATTGCATTAAATCTGTAGATAGCTTTGGGTAGTATAGACACTTTAACAACATTAAGTCTCCAATCCTTGAATATTGGCTATATATTCTGTTTATTAGTGTCCCCTTCAGTTTCTTTCTGTATCTTATAGTTTTCAATGTATAGGACTTTACCCTCTTTAGTTAAGTTTATTTGTAAGCATTTTATTCTTTGGATGCTATTGCAAATGAAATAGTTTTCTTAATTTCCTTTTTGGGTTGTTCTTTGCTAGTGTGTAGAAATACAACTAATTTGTATCCTGCAACACCGCTGAATTTATTTATTAGTTTGAACAGTGTATGTGTGTGTGTGTGTATAATCTTTAGGCTTTTCTACTTGTTAAATTACATTATCTGCAGATAGGCATACGTTTATTTCTTCATTTCCAATTTGAATGTGCTTTATTCCCCTTTCTTTCCTAATTGCTGTTACTGAGAATTCCAGTGCTATGTTGCATAGAAGTGATGAGAGTAGGCATCTTTGTCTACATTCTGATCTTGCAGGAAAATTTTTCAGTTATTCAGCTTTAGTACAATGTTAGCTGTGGGTTGTTCATATATGTTTTTTATTATTTTGAAGTAATTTCCTCCAATTCCCAGTTTGTTGACTGTTTTTATCATGAGATAATGTTGAATTCCATGAAGTGCTTTTTCTGCATCAGTTGAGATCATCATATAGCTTTGTTATTCTTTCTGTTAGCTTGTCCTATTACATTGATTGATTTTTCTACATTGACGCATCCATGCATTCTAGGACTAAATCCCACTTGGCCATGGTGTGTGATCTATCTAATGTGCTTTTGAATTGAATTTGCTAGTATTTTTTTTTTTTCTGAGAATTTTTATATCAATATTTATCAGGGACATTGGGCTGGCTGTAATTTTCTTTTCTTGCAAGTATATTTGTCAGATCTTTTACATCAGGGAAATGCTGCCTTCATAAAATGATTTTGGAAGTGTTCCTTTTTCTTCAGTTTTCTAGAACAGTTTGGGGATTGGTATTAATTCTTTTTAAACATTTGGTAGAATTCTCCAGTGAAGCCATCTGGTCCTGGGCCCTTTCTTTTTTGGGATGTTTTTGATTACTTATTCAATCTCTTTGCTAGTTATAGGTTTGTTCAGATTTTTATGTCTTTATGATTCAGTTCTGTAAGTTGTATGTTTCTAGAAATTTAGCCATTTCTGCTAGGCCGTTCAATTATTTGGATATGGGAGCTCTCTTGTACATAGTAAGTCATTTTTCTCTTGAATCTTTCAAGAATCTCTCTTTGACTTTTGGCAGTTTTATTGTAATGGGTATTGTTGTGGAACTTTTTAAAATCACCTTAGTTGAAGTGTTCTGAACCTTTTGTATGTGGATAACCACAGCTAGCATTATACTGAAGTTGAATCACTGGAAACTTTTCCTACAAGATCAGAATACAGACAAGGTCACCTACTCTCATCACTTCTATGCGATATAGTATGGAATTCCCTGTCAAAGCAATTAGGATATAAAAGGAATAAAGCATATTCAAATTGGAAGTGAAGAAATAAACTTATGTCTATCTACAGATAACATAATTTTACAAGTTTTCCTTAGATTCAGAAAGTTTCAGTCATTATTTTTCCAAATAAGTTTTCTGCCCTTTTTCTTCTCTTTTTTCTTTCTAGGATTCCTATCAGTTCAGTTCAGTTCAGTTCAGTCATTCAGTCATGTCCAACTCTTTGCAATCCCACGAAACGCAGGACGCCAGGCCTCCCTATCCATCACAAACTCCTGGAGTCCACCCAAACCCATGTTCATTGAGTCGGTGATGCCATCCAACCATCTCATGCTCTGTTGTCCCCTTCTACTCCTGCCCTCAGTCTTTCCCAGCATCAGGGTCTTTTCCAATGAGTCAGCTCTTCACATTAGGTGGCCAAAGTTTTGGAGTTTCAGCGTCAACATCAGTCCTTCCAATGAACACCCAGGACTGATCTCCTTTAGGATGGACTGATTGGATCTCCTGGCAGTACAAGGGACTCTCAAGAGTCTTCTCTAACACCACAGTTCAAAAGAACAGTCTTTTGGATTCTGTGGGAGAGGGAGAGGGTGGGATGATTTGGGAGAATGGCATTGAAATACATGTAATATCATATATGGAACGAGTCACCAGTCCAGGTTCGATGCACGATACTGGATGCTTGCGGCTGGTGCACTGGGACGACCCAGAGGGATGGTATGGGGAGGGAGGAGGGAGGAGGGTCCAGGATGGGGAACACAGGTATACCTGTGGCAGATTCATTTCGATGTTTGGCAAAACCAATACAATATTGTAAAGTTTAAAAATAAAATAAAATTAAAAAAAAACAAAAACAAAAGCATCAATTCATTGGTGCTCAGCTTTCTTTATAGTCCAACTTTCACATCCATACATGACTACTGGAAAAACCATAGCCTTGACTAGACTTACCTTTGTTGACAAAGTAATGTCTCTGCTTTTTAATATGCTGTCTAGGTTGTTCATAACTTTCCTTCCAAGGAGTAAGCGTCTTTTAAATTCATGGCTGAAATCACCATCTGCAGTGATTTTGGAGCCCAGAAAAATAAAGTCAGCCACTGTTTCCATTGTTTCCCTATCTATTTGCCATGAAGTGATGGGACCAGATGCTATGATCTTCGTTTTCTGAATGTTGAGCTTTAAGCCAACTTTTTCACTCTCCACTTTCACTTTCATCAAGAGGCTTTTTAGTTCCTCTTCACTTTCTGCCATAAGGGTGGTGGCATCTGCATATCTAAGGTTGATATTTCTCTTGGAAATCTTGATTCCAGCTTGTGCTTCTTCCAGCCCAGTGTTTCTCATGATGTACTCTGCATATATGCTAAATAAGTAGGGTGACAACATACAGCCTTGATGTACTCCTTTTCCTATTTGGAACCAGTCTGTTGTTCCATGTCCAGTTCTAACTGTTGCTTCATGATTTGCATATAGATTTCTCAAGAGGCAGGTCAGGTGGTCTGGTATTCCCATCTCTTTCAGAATTTTCCACAGTTTATTGTGATCCACACAGTCAAAGGCTTTGACATAGTCAATAAAGCAGAAATAGATGTTTTTCTGGAACTCTCTTGCTTTTTCCATGATCCAGCAGATGTTGGCAATTTGATGTCTGGTTCCTCAGCCTTTTCTAATCCAGCTTGAACATCTGGAAGTTCACTGTTGTGTATATAATCCCCTAGATTATTTATTTATTTTTAACTATGAGTTCCTTAGGTTTTCTTTCTTTCTTTTTTCTTTTTGATCATCTTGCTTGATAGCTTTAAATTACTTATCTTTAAGTTTGTTCATTCTTTCTTCTGTTTTATCAGGTCTGATTTTGAATCCATCTAGTGAACCATTCAATTCAGGTATTGTATGGTACAATAACTGTACAATACAGTTCAGTTATTGTATTGTACAATGCAGTATTGTATTGTATCGAGAACTTCTGTTTTTTTTTTATTTTATAGTTCCTATCTTTGTATTCTCATTTTGTTCATACATTGTTTTCCAGATTGTTTTCAGTTGTCTATCAATATTTTGTTTTGTTCACTTAGCTCCTTTAAGATAATAGTTTTGAAATTTTGATCAGGTGATTCATAGATTCCCTTTTATTTAGGGTCAGTTTCTGGAGATTTCCTGTTTCTTTGATTGGGCTATGCTTTCCTATTTATTATGTACCCTGTTATGTTTTGCTGAGATTTTGGCATTTGTAAAAATACAGTCACCCCTCCTAGTTTTAGATACTACCTTTGCATACGGGGAAAAAAAAGTGAAAAAGTGAAAAATTAAAAGTGTTAATCACTCAGTCTATAGCCCATCAGGTTCCTCTCTCCATGGAATTCTCCAACAAGACTAGTGGAGAATGTAGCCATTTCCTTCTGCAGGATCTTCATGTCCCAGGGATCAAACCTGGGTCTCTTGCACTGCAGGCAGGTTCTTTACTGTCTGAACCACCAGGAAAGACTTTCATAGGAAAAGAATTTCACAATCAGCCCAGCTAGAGATTCTTAAAGCATTTCCAAATTCTCTCTCTTTTTTTTTTTTAAATTTATTTCAATTTGAGGATAATTGCTTTACAATATTGTGATGGCTTTTGCCATACATCAATATGAATCAGCCATATGTATAAAGTGTTCCCTCCACTCCAAAACCCTGCCCACCTCCCTCCCCAACTTACCCCTCTAGGTTGTCACAGAGCCCTTTCTTTGGGTGCTCTGTTTTATACATCAAACTCACACTCGTTATCTATTTTACATATGGTAATATGTATGTTTATATGCTAGTCTATCAAATCATCCCACTCTCTCCTTCTCCCACAGAGTCCAAAATCTGTTCTTTATGCCTTTTTCTCCTTTGCTGGCCTGCAAGTAGGATCATCAGTACCATCTTTCTAGATTCCATATATATGCATTAATATATGATATTTGTCTTTCTTTTTCTGACTCACTTCACTCTATAGTAGTCTCTAGGTTCATTCACCTCATTAGAACTGACTCAAATGCATTCCTTTTTATAGCTGAGTGCAGCTCATGCAGCTTACTAGCAGAAAAACGAATAATCCAATCAAAAATGGGCAGAAGACCTAAACAAACATTTCTCAAAAGAAGACATACAGATGGCTAATAAACACATGAAAATATGCCTCATATCACTCATTATTAGAGAAATGAAAATCAAAACCACAATGAGGTATCATTTCACACTGGTCAGAATGGCTGGTCTAAAAAAAAATAATAAATGCTGAAGAGAGTATAGAGAAAAGGGAATGCTCTTATTCTACTGGTGGGAATGCAAACTGATACAACCACTATGGAGAACAGTATGGATATTCCTTAAAACTACCATACAACCCAGCAACCCCACTACTGGGCATATACCCCGAGTAAGCCAGAATTGAAAAAGACACATGAATCCCAATGTTTATTGCAGCACTATTCACAGTAGCTAGGACATGACGGCAACCTAGATGTTTGTTGACAGACGAATGGATAAGGAAGTTGCATTACATATACACAATGGAATATTACAAATTTCTCTGCAATGTGCCTTTGATAGGTTTGTGCATGCAAATTCCCAGTTAGAGAGTTTGTTTTTTGTTTTTTTGTTTTTTTTTAATCAGAAGATTATAATAAATTGCTCCCTGGTGTCTGTCTGTGGTACTACATGTTCTCTGATGCTGAAACAAGCTGCTTAGCTTTGTTCTTAATGGTCTCCAGGCGTTCTAAGTATGCAATTCTTGGTCAGCACTCCAAGGCAGATGAGAAAAGAAACCAGTCTCTTGGGCAATCCCCCACTAAAAGCTGAAACACTGGATGTATGTTCATGCTTTCCACCCAAGTGAGAAGCTATGAGTTTAGTGCTTTCTCTTTGACTATTCTGAGCTGGACAGGCTTAAGGGGAAAGAAAAAGACTGTTACACATCAAATGCAATCATTTTCCCTACTCCTTTTGATGGAGCTGTTCTTGCATTTGAACTTGCCTTGGGTATTGTGACTTCTTAACTGGCTTCTGAAGTTTTCATAAGGACTTTTTGGACCTACATTGTTAAGCTAGTGTCTCTACTCTCATCACTCCTGAATATGCATTGTTTTAAATAATATATAGATTACTCACAGAAAATTTATTATGCATTATCAGAGAAGAAAATTTCAGCAGATGAATGGATAAGAAAGCTATGGTACTTATACACAATGGAGTATTACTCAGCCATTAAAAAGAATACATTTGAATCAGTTCTAATGAGGTGGATGAAACTGGAGCCTATTATACAGAGTGAAGTAAGCCAGAAGGAAAAACACCAATACAGTATACTAACGCATATATATGGAATTTAGAAAGATGGTAACAATAACCCTGTGTAGAGACAGCAAAAGAGACAGTGATGTATAGAACAGTCTTATGGACTCTGTGGGAGAGGGAGAGGGTGGGAAGATTTGGGAGAATGGCATTGAAACATGTAAAATATCATGTATGAAATGAGATGCCAGTCCAGGTTCGATGCACGATACTGGATGCTTGGGGCTAGTGCACTGGGACGACCCAGAGGGATAGTATGGGGAGGGAGGAGGGTTCAGGATGGGGAACACATGTATACCTGTGGTGGATTCATTTTGATATTTGGCAAAACTAATACAATTATGTAAAGTTTAAAAATAAAATTAAATTAAAAAAAAGAAAATTTCAATAGATTTCAAAACATCTGCAAATCGAATGAGTTCAGATATTAATACAAATATATGCATATTTAATAAATAAAATACATATACACTACAATTATGTATGTATATAATTAAATAAAGTAAATGCATTGATAAAGTAAAAAATAGCTTACAAAACCTCAGTTTTCAAGATATTAAACGTACTACCAAGTAAACTTTGGTTTGCAGAGAAAAGTTTTAAGGAAATTTGAAAATACTCACAGCTAAATGAAAATGAAAGTGCTTCTTGTCAAAATTTGTGGAACCATCTAAAGTAGTCATTAGAAAATATTTTTAATATAAAAAAATACAAGAAAGTCTAAATGTAGGCCTGGTATATGTCAACTAAAGCAGCTAGAAAGTAATCACATGATTAAAACCAAATACAGATCTAGGAAAGAACTAGTAAAGAGAGGGCAGAACTTAATGAAATATAAAACAATTTCAAAGCATGGGAGAGAATTAATTTAATAAATCAGAGTTGATATAATAGGAAGGGAGGCAATATAATTAGAAAAGTAGAGAAATTTAGCTTAATTTTGAAACTTGTGCTGTTTTCTTCAGGGCACTAGGTTGGAATAATGTGGTAAACCTGCACTAGGAGTCAGGTACTCTTTCTCCACAGCTTGCACTTGAAACACTATGCTGTATACTTTATTTTAGTTTTGTCACTTACAAACCTGTTGGCTACACGTTAATTTCTCTGTGGCTACATTTCCTTATCTGTAAAGTATTATGTGTGTGTGTGTGTGTTTGTGAGAGAGAGAGAGAAAGAGAGAGAGGAGAGAGAGAGAGAGAGAAGGAGAATGAAGTTTGATTTAATATCCCCAAGCATTTGTTACTAATTATCAAACACAGGTGCACAGTAAATGTTGAGTCTTAGTTGCTTGGTCTGGTGAAACAAATGTTACTTTTCTAGTCAGACTGTGTGTGGACCTCAGATTCAGATCAGATCAGATCAGATCAGTCACTCAGTCGTGTCGGACTCTTTGCGACCCCATGAATCGCAGCACGCCAGGCCTCCCTGTCCATCACCAACTCCCGTTAGCTACCTATAAATTGGTCAATTTAGGCAAGTCTAACAGACTTCTTTTTAAAATCCATAAAATGTCAATAATATTACCTTCCTCATAAAGTTGAGATAACGTATGAGGAAATTCTTAATAAGAAATTACAATTTAATAATCAAATTTAACGATTTATTGTCTTTCAATTATTTTTTAAAGAAACATTCCTTACACTCAATGTATGTAACTATAATAAAATATGTTTTCTAATAAATCTTTGCTTTTTGGAGGATATATAGATATTAATATTATAGAAAGTAATGCTTGATAGAAAAATAACTGAACTAGGAAGATAAATTCTTTACTATGATTTGTTTCATTATGATTAGTGATGTTATTTCCTCCTACTTAGAAAAATTAATCCAAAATAAAAATATAATATTATAACTAAAGCAGGATTATTAAAAAGAATAAAACAAGACTAATGCAGAGTGTTGTTTGTGACATGATTTTCTGAAACGTTAACTGTAATAATAACAAATGTATTGAGTTGTGATCCATAATCTAGTTATACAGGTAACAATCTATATCTTTGGAAATTGAGTTTTGCTTGCAAATAAAATAAGAGTAAGGGAATAAAAATTTGATGTTGTTGTACAGATTAGATTGAACTTTTCATATACTTTAAAAATACAATAGGATTAGAAAAGCAATTTGTTTATATGGCACAAATTCAGAATACAAGACATATAATTCTCTGGAGATTAGACATTTCATTGATTCAATATTAAAACTGTCACTAAAGAAATCTTAACCAAGAGATTTCAGTTTTTTAAGAATTGAAACAATAAGAGCAAAATGCTTGAGTTTGTTGCATAGGAACATATTTTAGTTTTACCTGGGAATTGAATATATTAGTTGAGAAGTGGTAAATTTTTTAGGGAAGTAGAAATTTACACCAATAAGTCTCAGTTTCTCTCTGGGGAACTCCATTTACCTGAATCAAACTGTCTCAATGCATTCAACTATTCATGCCTTTAATCATTTGAAATGCTCTAGGTGTATTAAGTAGAAACAGAATGAAGACTATTTTTCTTATATTGCACTGTATACTTTAATGATTTGAATTTATAATTATAATTTTCATTTGCATTTCTAGATAAGAGAAAGTCAGTAAATAATATACCTTAAGATTGTTAAGTATTTTATATTCCAAGTTCTATACATTTACTAAAACTCATTACACTAACCACATTGACTCAGTTTGAGTGATGAAATCTGTGGTAGAATGCACACTGCTTGTTTATATCTATGTTAGAGTTTAACACCTTGTAACCAGAAATTTGTTTAACTCAGAAAGCAATAGCAAAAATATCTTGATTAATTTATCTTACTCCTGATGAATGATGGCTAAGTTGCTCCTGAATTATAGAAGCATATCTGCTGATTGTTCAAAAGTACAAAAAAAAACACAATTTTTAGAGACAGTTTAGTGCATAGTACTGTTAGAAATCTATTATACAATTCTGGTAATTTTTATAACCTCTTAAATTTTATTTCAAAAGACTTAAGAATAAAATGCCCATATTTCTGAAAAAAAGAAAAGAAAAGAAAACAACATGACCAAAAAAACAAGTAAAACAAGCCTGGGTTTTAGCTTCAAGGTCAGTGGTTTTTCTACCTCATTATGATTTGTTTGGGTCAAACAAAGTTAGTCTCCTTTAAAAGTCATCCTTCTCATTCATCCTGAAAAAAAAAGAAAAGAAAAAGAAAAATCAGAAACTATCAGCCAAACCAAAACCTCTGCTAATCTTACTTGATGAAAGTTCTTAGCCCTCATTTGCACAGTTTCCAGTGGTCGTTGCATTTGTCAACATGCCATTTTCTAAAATCCCTACTCATAAATAAACAAATTTGCAGTTCATACAATTTAAACACTCTTCTTTATTCAGCATTGTAAGTCATGGTCATGTTTTCTACTTAAGCCATTGATTTTCCTTAAAAAATATAACTGGTGAGAGCCATTAGTGAAGTCTTCATTAGAATCATCTTCTCATATTACCCAGTGAGGCAGCATTGAATCCTGGATAGTCTTCACAGGCAAGAAGAACTGACCTCATAGCCAAAGAATGGCAAACACCAGCTCTGTGACTTTGGCTAGTCACTTGACCAAGGAGTCTTAACCTTAGCATTAATAATGAAGGAGAAAATTGTACCTATCCTCCAGAATTATTCCAATAATTGGAAAACACATGTCAACTTATATGTTTGATGCTCAATGAATGGCAACACTTGTAAAATATTAACTTAGAATTTCCCCTGTTACAATTCAGGAGAATTCCTGGACTTATCGTGATTTGGACAAAAGTAATAACACGGGTATGGGTGAAAGAAAAGAGATGACTTCTAAAAGTGCTCTTACAAGGGAGGAGAAGACTGACTAAGGCAGATAGGAAATATAAAACAAGCACACAAAAAATCCTGTGTAGATTTATGCTTTATTATAGTCAGATTTGGCATAGAGATGCCTTTGTCAATTGTGCTAATTTTCTGTAGCATAGGCCTGTCTGAATTCCTTCTAAAATTCACAAAATTAAAGACTTTGCTAATCTCAATGGTAGATTCCAAATTCTGCCTGACCACAAAGCAGAAAATGAACAAGCAAACACAAACCAGAAGCAACATCAAGCTGATGAAAATGAGTGAAAATGTTTTTAGCAAATGACCTTGTTGCTTATGAGTTATACTGCAGAACATTGAGTTTCAAGATTTACAAGAAGCATCTCTTTTTCAGAATGTTTATTCTAGTAGGCTCATGTTTTCATATTGAAGAACATTAGCATTCAATTTCATTAGTATATTGCAAACCTGCTCATATAAACTTTTATAAAACTGCATAGTTTAGCAAAGTAATAAAGTGTGACTGCTCATTCAAATAAGAACATTTTGGCAGCCTATTTAAGACATTAAATTATTTGAGAATCCATAACCAAACTTTTTTCCCACTAAGTAGAGCCCTTAAGAGAAATTATATACCTCATCTCACACTAAAAATGTAGAAAATAGTTTATTAGACTATTCATAATATATCTCAATAATTCTGTTTAAAATGTTTTTCTACTGTAAATTAATGTAGTCAATTTAGTGATAATTTTTAGATGTATCATAATTAACATGCACATAGCTGCAATGGAATTCTTAATTTTCTTCAGAAAGGTTTAAAAAAATCCTCTCCCCTTCTCCCCCTGCCCTGCCACCTCCCAATCCCCCACCCTGCTGTGTTTATTCACTCATCATGTCTGACTGTTTGCAACCAAATGGACTGTAGCTGGCCATGCTACTCTGTCTATGGGGATTCTCCAGGTAAAAATAGGAGAATGGGTTGTCATGCCCTCCTCCAGGGGATCTTCACAACCCAGGGATCCAACCCAGGTCTCCTGCATTGCAAACGGATTTTTTACCATCTGAGCCACCAGGAAGTCATTCCCTGGTGCGTCAGACGGTAAAGAATATAGGAGTGGTCAGTGCCTGCAATACAGGAGACTGGGATTCGATGCCTGGGTCAGGAAGATCCCCTGGGGAAGGGCATGGCAACTCACTCCAGTATTCTTCTATGGATAGAGAAGCTTGGCAGACTACAGTCCGTGCGGTCACAGAGAGTTGGACTCGACTCAGTGATTAGCAGTTTCACTTTCATATATCTATATCTATCTGTATATTTATATATATTCAACATATATTTACTGTTAGCAACCTAAAATTTTCTGGTTATCCACACACATTTAAACAAAGTAATATGCTCTGGATGATTATATCTTCTTCCTATTTATTCTGTCAACATTCATTAGACATTAACTGTATGCCAGTCAATTCATTAAGCAACGCATTATCATTTAACTCTCAAAGTCTATGATCTATGATTTAGATGTTATTAAAACTTTCACTTTATCAATATGGAAAGTAAACCTGAGAGAGATCAAATTAATCACCTATAATCCTATAACTACTCATCATTGGTAGGCATGTAGTTTTCTTCTAGAGCCCATATTCCTCAACATTATTCTATGTCCCCTTTCTAGCGTACTTCCATGGTATCCATCATACACACCTCGTGGGCAGGAGAATGATGTAATGGTGTGTGGTCCACACAATATCCACAACTGTATTGAGAACATTTTTTTTTTCATAGAAATTAATACTATTATGGAAAATTAAGCTCCTAGGTAAGCTATTTGAGCCACCAGGGAACCCCAGGTGAACTATACAAACTCAGAAGACTTGTACAACTTAATGAGCAGAAAGATTCTGAGCAAACATAGGTCAATAACAAGAGATTTTTTTGGATATATTATTTAATGATACAAATAAAGGTACACAAATATGAGCTCATAAAACACCTAGTTTGAGGAGATATATAAAATAGGGAAAATAAACAGATTAATTGCTGCTAAGAAATAGTCAAAATATGACTTTATCTTTCACATTTTTATGATAATGAAAAACAATACTTTAAATAAATGAAACCATAGTTATTCTATTAGAACAAAACACATCAGACTATAATAAAACCAAAACAGATTATTGTCAAATAATCAATGTACTTTTAAATGATGGTTATCAGATAAAATATGAACATTAATTTATATACAGTTTTTGAAACTTATGTAATCATGAATTAAGAATTACACATTTTGCAATACCTGGTTTCCACAATTATGATGACTTTTTCATAGCCAACTGCATTTTTCTTACCTACATTTAAAAAAACAATATAGAATATGGAACACAAACTTTTTATTAACACTTCTTAAAATTCCCAGAAATACTTGACTGCCCAGCAGTAAAGACTGAAAAATAAACAGATTAGATAAGTGGACACATAGAAATATAAATTACTAAATAAAAAGTACATAGTCTTGAGCTATCTAAGAATGACCCAACATTTATACAATTGTTACTCTAAGGAAATATACACTATATTCATTTCAATCTCATTATCTATAAAATGAGTTATTTCATAATAATTACTTTGCAGGTTTTTAGTAATACAGAAAGTCATAGACACCATTTAACCCAGTTTCACGTAATTTTAATTTCTCTAGAAATATTTATTTTTATTATTTATTTGTAAAAACCTATTTGTATAGTTGGAACACCTTTTTTACTGTGCATGAGGCATAAACCATAGAGATATTCCGTTAACCGCTTCCCTCATAGCTTAGACAGTAAAGATTCCTCCAGTAATGTGGGAGATCTGGGCTCAATCCCTGGGAAAGGAAATCCCTTCCTTTCATGTTGACCATCTTAAAATCCCATAAGCAAACCCCTTTTTGACCTCTTTATCCCCTCCAATCATCTCTTTATTTTTATTTTCTCCTTATAACTAAGCTCCATAATAATCATATTTACTGTATTGAGTCACATTGACTGTACCATGCAGTTAGTGTAAGTACAACTAAGAACGGAAAAACTCTAATCTATGACCTAAGCCTTCATATCACTTCAAAATTTTATTTTATGTATATTGGAACAACTTTTAGGTTTTATTTTTATGTAGCAGTGATGAAAATTTAAACAGCTATGACAGAGATTATGAATCAGCAGCCCATGACAACTGCATCAGAATAGATGCCTAGATAGTAATAAGCATAAAATGCTATTAATTTTAATACATCTTCTGATTTCATGGATTTTAAATATGAAATAGTACATCTTAGAACTGATGAAATATAGCAGATGTCTATGCTGTCTCTGCATCCTGTCTTTCTATTCTCTCTCAATTTTCATCTAATTAGTCGTTCATCTATCCAATTCCATTTGGAAGTCCTTTTGTCAAATTCACCAGTGATCATGTGATGATGTCATTGTTCTATTAGCAGTATTCGACACATGATAATACTCCCTTATTGAAATGTCTTCTGTTGACTTCTGGAATGCAGATTCCCTCCATTTCTCCAATCTTTCTTTATGTCCTTAGTTTTCTTTGGTAATTCCTGTCTCTTCATCCTTAAATATCACAGCACCAGTGTTCAATTCCAGGACCTCCTCTTATATAGGGTCCTTTTTTTGGTGATCCAAAAGTATTCTGGCTTAAAGACTACTAACTCTAGCCAGTAAATTCCATATTTTTATTTTTCATTCAGGTCTCTTCTCCAGCTTCCAGGATATTTACATGTCTTAATAACATTTCAAAGTTAAAATAATGGTCATTCTTCTAAAATCAACTTCTCCATATATATTCCCATGTCAGGTAAGATCTACTTCATGCTCTGTGTAGCAGAGGCCAAAATACCCTTCCCCTCTCACTTGACTTCTCTTAACTAATATGTAAGAAATTCTTATCCTATCTACTTAAGAATATATTGTGTCTGATTACTTTTCAGCACCTTCACCACTACCGCACTGCCTCAAGATACAGTCGTTTATCAATTTGTTTTAATGCACTAGCCAGCAGTTGGTATCTTTGTCGCCATTCCTGTTCCTATATAAACTTGTATTAATTCAAAATCCAGAGTCTTCTTTTGGACAGGAAGTCATATAATGATATTCTTTTTTTTAAGTCCTCAACTTTCTATTCCATTCTGATTAAAACACTGGAGTGATTTCCAAGGCCCCTGCAATTTCACCACCACTACACCATGCAATCTGCTTATTTAACTTATATGCAGAGTACATCATGAGAAATGCTGGGCTGGAAGAAGCACAAGCTGAAATCAAGATTGCCGGGAGAAATATCAATAACCACAGATATGCAGATGACACCACCCTTATGGCAGAAAGTGAGGAAGAACTAAAGACCTTTTGATGAAAGTGAAAGAGGAAAGTGAAAAAGTTGGCTTAAAGCTCAACATTCAGAAAATGAAGATCATGGCATCTGGTGCAATCACTTCATGGGGAATAGATGGGGAAATAGCGGAAACAGTGTCAGACTTTATTTTGGGGGGCTCCAAAATCACTGCAGATGATGATTGCAGCCACGAAATTAAAAGACGCTTATTCCTTGGAAGAAAAGTTATGACCAACCTAGACAGCATATTAAAAACCAGAGACATTACTTTGCCAACAAAAGTCCATCTAGTCAAAGCTATGGTTTTTCCAGTAGTCATGTATGCATGTGAGAGTTGGACTATAAAGAAAGCTGAGTGCCAAAGAACTGATGTTTTTGAACTGTGATGTTGGAGAAGACTCTTGAGAGTCCCTTGGACTTCAAGGAGATCCAACCAGTCCATCCTAAAGGAGATCAGTCCTGGGTGTTCATTGGAAGGACTGATGTTGAAGCTGAAACTCCAAAATTTTGGCCACCTAATGTGAAGAGCTGACTCATTGGAAAAGACCCTAATGCTGGGAGGGATTGGGGGCAGGAGGAGAAGGGAACGACAGAGGATGAGATGGATGGCATCACCGACTTGATGGACATGAGTTTGAGTGAACTCTGGGAGTTAGTAATGGACTGGAGGCCTGGTGTGCTGTGATTCATGGGGTCACAAAGAGTAGGACAAGACTGAGCGACTGAACTGAATTGAACTGAGCAAGGGAACTGAACTAAACTGCATACCGTGCATCCCGCCCACTTGATCCCATTAACCTTATCTTAATATGCTTGTGTATATCTCCTTGATTCTCATTAGTCTTATTAGATAAGATCTGCCCTCTGGTCCACTGAAGCTGTTTCTGCCTGCAACACTCCTGCCCCAGGTATCCCTATAGTTATACCTTCTACCTCCTCTAAGTCTTTATTGAAGATCCAAATTCTCAGTGAAGAGTTCTCTGACTACACTATTTTGAAATGCAAACTACCACCAAGATGGACTTTTTTTAATGTTTGTAACTTGCATTATTTTTTCTCCATCATCTCAGGAAGGAGGTATGCTATTTATTTCACATGTATTTCTTCTATTGACTATGACTTCTTCTATTCCATGACTTTATTGACAATGCCAAAGCCTTTGACTATGTATATCACAATAAACTGTAGAAAATTCTGAAAAAGATGGGAATACCAGACCACCTCACCTGTCTCTTGAGAAATCTGTATGCAAGTCAGGATGAACTCCAGGAGTTGCTGATGGACTGGGATGCCTGGCATGCTGTAGTCCATGGGATCGCAAAGAGTCGGACACGACTGAACTGAACTGAACTTAATTTCTTCTATTGGATTAAAAAGGTCCTTTTAATTAATTTCTATCTCTTTTTATTACAGTATCTTATCACCATTGAATTCATGTGGGCCTTAGGAAGCATCACTATGAATAAAGCCAGTGGAGGTGATGGAATTCCAGTTGAGGAATTTCAAATCCTGAAAGATAATGCTGCCAAGGTGCTGCACTCAATATCCCAACAACTTTGGAAAACTCAGAAGTAGCCACAGGATGGGAAAAAGTTGTTTTCATTCCTATCCCAAAGAAAGGCAATACCAGAGAAAGTTCAAACTACCGCACAATTGCACTCATCTCACCTACTAGCAAAGTAATGGTCAAAATTCTCCAAGCTAGGCTTCAACAGTATGTAAATTGATAAACTTCCAGATGTTCAAGTTGGATTTAGTAAAAGCAGATGAATGAGAGGTCAAATTGCCAACATACGTTGGATCATAGAGAAAGCAAAAGAATTCCAGAAAAACACCTACTTCTGCTTCATTAACTACACGAAAGCCTTTGCCTGTGTGGATTACAACAAACTGTGGAAAATTCTTCAAGAGATGTGAATACCAGACCACCTTACCTGCCTCCTGAGAAATGTGTATGCAGATCAAGAAGCAACGGTTAGAATCAGATATGGAGCAATGGATTGATTCCAAATTGGGAAAAGAGTATGTCAAGGCTGTATATTGTCACCCTGCTTATTTAACTTATATGCAGTGAACATCGTGTGAAATGCAAGGATTGATGAAGCACAAGCTTGAATTAGATTGCTGGGAGAAATATCAATAACCTTAGGTATGCGATTAGATCTAATGGATAGAGTGCCTGAAGAATGATGGACGGAAGTTTGTGACATTGTACAGGAGGCGGTGATCAAAACCAACCCTGAGAAAAAGAAATGCAAAAATAAGGCAAAATTGTGTCTGGAGAGCCCTTACAAATGGCTGAGAAAAGAAGAGAAGCAAAAGGCAAAGGAATAAAGGAAAGGTATATCCCTCTGAATGCAGAGTTCTAAAGAATAGTAAGGATAGATTAGAAAGCCTTCCTAAATAATCAGTGCAAAGAAAAAGAAGGAACAAAGTCAAATGGGAAAGATGAGAGATCACTTCAAGAAAATTAGAGATATCAAGAGGATATTTCATACAAAGATGGGCACAATAAAGGACAGAAATTTTATGGACTTAGCAGAAGCATTCAGTATCATGGTAATCCAATTCTATGCCCCGACCAGTAATGCTGAAGAAGGTGAGGTTGAATGGGTCAATGAACACATACAAGACCTTCTACAACTAGTACCCCAAAAAGATGTTCTTTTCATCCTTGGGGACTGGAATGCAAAAGTAGGAATTCAAGAAACATCTGGAGGAACAGGCAAATTTGGCCTTGGAGTACAGAATGAAGCAGTTCAGTTCAGCTCAGTTCAGTCGCTCAGTCGTATCCGACTTTTTGCAACCCCATGAGTCACAGCACACCAGGCCTCCCTGTCTATCACCATCTCCCAGAGTTCATTCAAACTCTCATCCATTGAGTCGGTGATGCCATTCAGCCATCTTATCCTCTGTCCTCATCTTCTCCTCCTGCCCCCAATCCCTCCCAGCATCAGAGTCTTTTCCAATGAGTCAACTCTTCGCATGAGGTAGCCAAAGTATGGGAGTTTCAGCTTTAGCATCATTCCTTCCAAAGAAATCCCAGGGCTATCTCCTTTAGAATGGACTGGTTGGATCTCCTTGCAGTCCAAGGGACTCTCAAGAATCTTCTCCAACACCACAGTTCAAAAGCATCAATTCTTCGGTGCTAGCTTTCTTCACAGTCCAACTCTCCCATCCATACGTGACTACTGGAAAAACAATAGCCTTGACTAGACAGACCTTTGTTGGAAAAGTAATGTCTCTGCTTTTCAATATGCTATCTAGGTTGGTCATAACTTTTCTTCCAAGGAGTGAGTGTCTTTTAATTTCACGGCTGCAGTCACCATCTGCAGTGATTTTGGAGCCCCAAAAAATGAAGTCTGACACTGTTTCCCCATCTATTCCCCATGAAGTGATTGCACCAGATGCCATGATCTTCATTTTCTGAATGTTGAGCTTTAAGCCAACTTTTTCACTCTCCATTTTCACTTTCATCAACAGGCTTTTTAGTTCCTCTTCACTTTCTGCCATAAGGGTGGTGTCATCTGCATATCTGAGGTGATTGATATTTCTCCCAGCAATCTTGATTCCAGCTTGTGTTTCTTCCAGCCCAGCGTTTCTCATGATGTACTCTGCATATAAGTTAAATAAGCAGGGTGACAATATATAGCCTTGACATACTCCTTTACCTATTTGGAACCAGTCTGTTGTTCCATGTCCAGTTCTAACTGTTGCTTCCTGACCTGCATACAGATTTCTCAAGAGGCAGGTCAGGTGGTCTGCTATTCCCATCCCTTTCAGAATTTTCCACAGTTTATTGTGATCCACACAGTCAAAGGCTTTGGCATAGTCAATAAAGCAGAAATAGATGTTTTTCTGGAACTCTCTTGCTTTTTTGATGATCCAGCAGATGTTGGCAATTTGATCTCTAGTTCCTCTGCCTTTTCTAAAACACAGCTTAAATATCTGGAAGTTCACGGTTCACATATTGCTGAAACCTGGCTTGGAGAATTTTGAGCATTACTTTACTAGCATGTGAGATGAGTGCAATTGTGCAGTATTTTGAGCATTCTTTGGCATTGCCTTTCTTTGAGATTGGAATGAAAACTGACCTTCTCCAGTCCTATGGCCACTGCTGAGTTTTCCAAATGTGCTGACATATTGAGTGCAGCACTTTCACAGCACCATCTTTCAGGATTTGAAAGAGCTCAACTGGAATTCCATCACTTCCACTAGTTTTGTTTGTAGGGATGCTTTCTAAGGCCCACTTGACTTCACATTCCAGGATGTCTGGCTCTAGGTGAGTGATCATACCATTGTGATTATCTTGGTCATGAAGACCTTTTTTGTACAGTTCTTCTGTGTATTTTTGCTACCTCTTCTTAATATCTTCTACTTCTGTTAGGTCCATACCATTTCTGTCCTTTATCGAGCCCATCTTTGCATGAAATGTTCCCTTGGTATCTCTAATTTTCTTTTTTCTTTTTTTTTTTTTACCGCCCGACGCCGCGGGCCCGCCGCAGCCCACGTCGCCACCGCCGCCGCCTCAGCTGGTGATCCCCCCACAGTGTCCCCGCGGGCTCGGAGGCGCTCAGCCGCACAGCATTGTGGGAACGAGAGCCTCTAATTTTCTTGAAGAGATCTCTAGTCTTTCCCATTCTGTTGTTTTCCTCTATTTCTTTGCATTGATCGCTGAGGAAGGCTTTCTTATCTCTTCTTGCTATTCTTTGGAACTCTGCATTCAGATGTTTGTATCTTTCCTTTTCTCCTTTGCAAAATGAAAGGAGAATGGATGAATGAAGTAGGGCAAAGGCTAATAGAATTTTTCCAAGATAATGCAGTGGTCATGGGGCCTTAGGAAACATCACTATGAACAAATCTAATAGAGGTGATGGAATCCTAGTTGAGCTATTTCAAATCCTAAAAGATGATGCTGTGAAAGTGCTGCACTCAATATATCAGCAAATATGCAAAACTCAACAATGGTCACAGGACTGGAAAAAGTCAGTTTTCATCCCAATCCCAAAGAAAGGCAATACTGGGGAATGTTCAAACTACTGCACAATTGCACTCATCTTACATGTTCAAACTACTGCACAATTGCACTCATCTTACATGCTAGTAAAGTAATGCTTAAAATTGGAGAATTTGAGTATTGTTGAAGCTAGGCTTCAACAATATTGAGTATTGTTGAAGCTAGGCTTCAACAGTACATGAACCGGGAGCTTTCAGATGTTCAGGCTGGATTTAGAAAAGGCAGAGGAACCAGAAATCAAATTCCCAACATCAGCTGGGTCATCGAAAAAGCAAGAGAGTTCCAGCGAAACATCTTCTGCTTTATTCACTGTGCCAAAGCCTTTGACTGTGTGAACCACAACAAAGTGTGGAAAATTCTTCAAAAGATGGGAATACCAGACCACCTCACCTGCCTCCTTAGAAATTTGTATGCATGTCCAGAAGCAACAGTTAGAACTGGACTTGGAACAATGGACTGGTTCCAAATTGGGAAATGAGTATGTCAAGGCTGTATATTGTCACCCTGTTTTTTTAACTTATATGCAGAATACATCGTTTGAAATGTAGGGCTGGATGGAGCCCAAGCTGAAATCAAAACTGGCAAAAGAACAAAGGTGACACATTAGAAAAGACTCTGATGCTGGGAAATATTGAAAACAGGAGTAGAAGGGGACAACAAAGAATGAGTTTGTTGGATGGCATCACTGATTCAATGGACATAAGTTTGAGCAAGCTCTGGGAGATGTTGAAGCACAGGCAACTTTGGCGTGCTTCAGTCCATCTGTTGGCAAAGAGTAGGACATGACTGAGCATAGGACTACAGTAACAGCAATCCCATCACCAAGAATAGTAGTTGAAATATCGTAGAAACTCAATAGATATTCTTAAAAGAATGAATGAAGTGTTTTAGTATAAGCTTAGAAATCTTAGAAAAAGGTAACTTTACTATTTAAAAACAATAAAGTTCTGTGATCCCAGTAAAAAGAGAATGGATAGTAAGCAGAAACTGTTTTATTACTCTGGAAGCATGTATTTAACCTAAAGTTTATATTTAAAATAATTGGAGCTGGAGAGTGAAGTGGGATTGAATCTCAGAGTTGGATTAATAAACTGTATCATTTTGGACACTTCACCCAGTGTCTGTAAGCCTCCATTAGTATTTCATAAGACCAAGAATTCTTTATCTTAAGAATAAACTTTGTATTTCTTTTACATTATTTGTACAATCAGTTTCTTGGAGGGACAGTACAAAAGCGATGATAATCAAGTTTGATCAAAGATATTCAAACATTATTTACTTTGGGCTAGAAAAGTAGTTTTTAAAATGTTTGGTTTCTACACTAACTGTCATTTTTATTTTATTTTTTTTTCATTGCTGGCTACAGAAAATAATTCAACAATCCTGGTAGATTGTAATGGCAGTAAAAGTAAATATAATTTTCTACAAACGGGTATTTTTAGTTTTAACCATGATATTACACATGGTGAAGTGAAAGTCATTCAGTCTTGTCTGACTCTTTGCAACTCCAAGGACTATACAGTTCATCAAATTCTCCAGGCCAGAATATGGGAATGGATAGCCTTTCCCTTCTCCAGGGGATCTTCCCAAACCAGGGATCAAATCCAGGTCCCCCACATTGCAGGTAAATTCTTTGCCAACTGAGCCACAAGGGAAGCCCTTACACATGGTAGAGAAAAACAATTCAGATAATTTTAAAAGATATGAAAACAACATGTTACTGCTCAGACTGGAGAGGGTCTAAATTAAAAATCTTAGTGAAAACTGACCATTTTCTAAGAGATTTACTTTTGTTCACTCCAAACAGAAAATTTAAATGATATTAGTAAGCACAATGGTTGGCAGGCTAGGACTAGCCAGGGAAATGGAGTTGTATGACAGTTGTCCCATGCCCACTTGCTAAGTCATATATGGTTCTTTGCAACTCTTTGGACAGTAGCATACCAGGCCCCTCAGTCCATGGGATTTCCCAGACAAGGATACTGGAGTGGGGTGCCATTTCTTTCTCCATGGGATCTTCCCAACCCAGAGATTGAACTGAAATCTCCCAGATTGTCAGGTGAGTTTTTCTTACCACTGAGCCACTTGGAAAAACCAAGCTAGATCTTATTCTCTATCATGTCATCAACTTCAGGCCATCTATTTTTTTTTCACATCTAGTTCACTTCTTAGAAATGAATATGACTTAAAAGTAAAACATAAAGTGCTTCTAACATATATTCTTCTGTTCATAACACCTACAAAACAAAAGATTAAAAAATATTTAGACATTAAAACAGTATCTTAATCATGGATTACAATACCTTTGTTGTAATCATTTATTATTTCTATAAAATGCTATATTTCATCAAAAGCATGTTATTGATGAAAAAAAAGACCCTACCAATTTTCTTTCTTTAATCTTCTTTCTATTTACTTACTCTCTTTTGAGGTAGTTTCTAACTTCAGCTATATTTTCCTATCATCATTTTGGAGCAAAATTCCACACTGAATTATTCATTTTCTCTAGAACATCACTGAATATGTCTTGTTAAACTCAGAATGACCTTCATGTTGACGGAGCTGGTGGCTAATTTCCAATCCTCTTACATGATCAATTGATATTTTTAATTTATTAGATAATTTCCTCCTTTTCAAAAAAATTTTTTTTTCACTTGGGTTCCAGGACACTCAACTCTTCTGATATGTAAACAAAATTTTTTCATGGATTGGCTTTTGATCTGGTAATTTCTCAATTTACATCTGAATAAAATTTATGCTTTCCATCTGAATAAGTACAAAGGCCAAAATCCTTACACTGGTTTATAATATGGTATTCCATTATCTTTCTTACCTCTGTCTGTCTAATTTCTCTTTTTCACTTGTTATACACTCTTCACCTATCTCCACCCCCCACCCCCCAGTATCTTTGTGACTAAATTCTCTACCATCTTAAGGTTTTCTGTCAAATTTTACATTCAGAGTGAGGTCTCCCACTGACTAACCTACCTGAAAATAAACCTGTAAGCACTGCCCTAATATCTAATCTCTATCCCCCTTGACTGCTTCATTTTTATCAGTACTTTTATTACATTAACACACATTTTGCTTTTTATTTTGGTTTTCTTTATTGAATGTTTTCCATTCTAGAATGTGAACTTATTGAGGATGGGCATTTTTTTGGTACATTTCGTCCTCTTTGGTTAAACCATGCCTCACATGTGGGTGGAATTTAATAAGTATTTGTTTGGAGAATAAAATTGGGGTAACATGATATAATTTATGCATTTTCACAGAAAAAAATACATATGCAAGCATATAAAGAAATATTAAAAAATAAAAAACAATATCTAAGTAGAATATTCTATAATGTCAATGTATTTAAAAATCAAATCTATTTATCTAAGTAAAATAAGTCATAATAGTTTAATAATTATAAATTATATAATAATAACTATATAAGAAATAGATTAATTTGAAAAGTTTTGAGAGATCTTTTTCTTTTTTTTCCCTAAACTTTAAATTTTTTATTTTGTATTGGGATATAGCCAATTAAAAATTTGTGTTCATTTCAGATTTTGAGGATATGAAGAAATCATTACTATCTAATGTTTTAAAAGGTTATGGAGTTTTAAAGTTTTAAAAGGGCTATATATAAAATAATTTTAGAATACTTTTGATATTTTAAGACTTGCTTTTCAGTATCCATCAGGATATTCTCCATGTTCTATACTCCTGGTAGAGGTAAGTAAATTTTTCTTTTCACCTGTTATGAAAGTTTGAAAAAATCATCATAAATTTAACTAATAATAGAAACTCCATTTTTATAGATATTAAAGTATTGCATAAAACATCTGCAAAATGCATTTTTTTATTACATATTAGATGTGAAATATAATTTTTTGGTTTACTTTTCAAATAGAAAGCACTAAAATTTTTAATTTAAAATGATCAATAAGTAATAGGACTTTTACCAACCACTTTCACTTCTTAAACTGACACTCAGAATTTTTTTATTATTTGTAATAAATATGAGAACAAAAAAGAGGATTAAACATTGATTCCCAATAAATTGAAAGGGTTAATGTTTTCTTTAGCAAAGAAACTTGTGGAGAAAGTTTCAAGATAGACTGGTATATTTTAAAATGGTAATTGATGTCTCAAAAACATAGTGTTATAGGTTTAAAAATGAAGCCTTGTAGATGAAAAAAAAAAAGAAAAAAAGACAAAATAGCTCCTTGAGAGGAGCTGATAATATTATCTTTCAAATAGCTGAATAAGTAATGCACATTTTTAAATGAAATTGATGATGTAGTGACAATATAGTTTCTACTAAAATGAACTATTTACTTACTCTATATAAGATAGAATTTGATTCATTGAAAAACATTTGAGACTTCAGAATGAAAGACTGTGGTAGCTGTAGGATTATTATCCACATACAAATGAATAATTTAAGAAGAAAACACCTGCACAAGAGCTCTACTTTCATTTTTTGGTACTGTTATATTTTGGTAAATATGATCTTGACTTCAAATTATTTGGATGATCAAATCATAGTTCTAAGGGTGACTTAATAAATGGATTCTTATAGTGAGGCCTAGTTAATAGGTGAGTATTATGGCATGACTTTTCCTTGATAACCAGGAACTCTGTAATGGCTTATCATTTAACTTCTTAACTTCTCCCTGGTGGCTCAGATGGTAAAGCATCTGCCAGCAATGCAGGAGACCTGGGTTTTGATCCCTGGTTCAGGAAGATCCCCTGGAGAAGGAAATGGCAACCCACTCCAGTACTCTTGCCTGGAAAATCCCATGGGCGGCAGAGCCTGGTAGGCTACAGTCCAAGGGGTTGCAAAGAGTTGGACACAACTGAGCTACTTCACTTTCTTTCTTTCTTAGGCAAAATGATAAACCATTATACAGTTCCTGGTTATCAAGGAAAAGGATTTTTTGGGACAAAAAAAGTGACTTGATAGATTTTCAGAAGGCTAAGGGGATGTATATATTTTATAGAAGGTGAAGGTCTTGATTTGAATCCCAGCTTTGCCAATCCACATTTGCATGATCTTGAACAAATCATTTATTATGTCTCAGTGTCAGGGTTTTCATATGAATAACAAGGATAACAAGCCGAACTCAAAGTATCTTGAGAAAATACATGTGAAAACTCAATGTAAAAAGCACAGTGTTTATAGTAATATGCAGTAGTATCATAAAGAAAGGTACTTAGAAATATTTGTGATCATTGAGTAAATTATTCATGACGTAAAGATGTAAGTAGAGATCTTATATGTGCTCCTTGTGCCCTTGATTTACATGTGATAGGTGTCATTGAGAAGTTAACAGCTATTTTTAGAGATTAGGAGAGGTATGATTGGTTTTTCAGGTTTGGAGTACCAAGGCTATTTTCTAGATGATGTCAAGAACTCAGATGAAAAAAAGGATAGTTTTTTTTTTTTTTTTTTTTATAAAAAAAGAAAAAAGGATAGTTTATTGTTGTTGTTGTTGTTTTTCCTCCTAATTTGGGACATTTTAAGGATTCTACAAATTTCAGTTGCTTCTTCAACTAGTGCCAGTCAACCATTTCAAGTGAATTTTTCACTCAGACTAGTTGATTTTCTGGCCCATTAAGACAGCTGATTCAATTCAACTGAGTTTATATAGCTTAATCCCCCATGCATGTTGATTGTCCTACCAAGTGGCAGCAGGCCACAGTTACAGGTAATCTTTCATGTAATTCTCTTATCTCCATTTGATATTTCTTTGGGTTTTAATACGGAGTTGAGAGTGAGATTGCTTTGGGGCCTGAAGTCCTTGGAATTGCATCATTGATTCCAATGCTGAAAAGGCTAGCTAGAAAGCCAGCAAAACTTAATTCTTTTCTTTTCATGAAAGCATATCTCTGTTAATAGAGATCTGGCTTGAGTTCTATTGTTAGGCTCTGCTTCAAGTTAAGACATAAAGTTGCACCACTTGCCTTTGAAGTGCTTTGGATTTTAGAAAATTTATGTTTTTTAACTTTACTGACTTTAAGAAGATGATAAAGAATTTTAGGTCAATTGAGATATATGGAATGGATACATCTGTTTAGTGATTTATTGATTTCAATAAATATGTCCAGAAAAATCTGATAAGGGCAAAACTGTCTACAGGATTATCAGTTACCTTTGTATAGTGTTATAGATCATAATAAAGAGTTTGCATTTTACACTAAGTACAACAGGAAATCAATAGCAAGAGGATGACATTGTCTTGATTACATTTTTAAAAGATTTCTCTGGCTAGTTTGTGGAGAATGGGTTCCAAAGAAACATGAATGGAAATAGGAGATTATTTAAGATGCTCTTGCACTAATATAAATAAAAGATTAGGGTGAGATTGAGAGCAGTGGAGAAGGTAGAAATGTTTAAATTCTACACATACTTTGCAAGTGGAAGCTGAAATGTGATGTGAGCAGATTGGTTGTAGAGTTCAGTTCAGTTGCTCAGTCATATCCAACTCTTTGCGACCCCATGAACCACAGCACACCAGGCCTCCCTGTCCATCACCAACTCCTGGAGTCTACCCAAACCCATGTCTGTTAAGTCGGTGATGCCATCCAACCATCTCATCCTTTGTTGTCCCCTTCTCCTCCTGCCCTCAATCTTCCCCAGGATCAGGGTCTTTTCCAGTGAGTCAGCTCTTCACATCAGGTGGACAAAATATTGGAGTTTCAGCTTCAACCTCAGTCCTTCCACTGAACACCCAGGCCTGATCTCCTTTAGGATGGACTAGTTGGATTTCTTTGCAATCCAAGGGACTCTCAAGAGTCTTCTCCAGCACCACAGTTCAAAACCATCAATTCTTCAGTGCTCAGCTTTCTTGTTAGTCCAATTCTCACATCCATACATGACTACTGGAAAAACCATAGCCTTGACTAGATGGACCTTGTTGACAAAATTAATGTCTCTGCTTTTTACTATGTTGTCTAGGCTGGTCATAACTTTCCTTCCAAGGAGTAGAGGGTAAAGAGCAAAGAATTATGGTTGAGTTGTAGGCTCTTCAAGATGAAGAGTAAGAGATGGAAAAAATTGTACAACCAAAGTAGAAGTTTGTGTGTATATTTGTGCTCAGTTGTATCCAACTCTTTATGACTCCATGGATTGTAACCTGTCTGGTTCTTCTGTCCATGGGATTTTCCAGTTAAGAATACTGGAATGGGTTCCCATTTCCTACTCTAGGGGATTTTCCCTATCCAGGGATCAAACCCATATCTCTCTTATTTCCTGAATTTGCAGGAGAATTCTTTACCACTAGCACCACCTGGGAATCCCAAAGCAGTTTTGAGGATAAATTAATTAAATGTTCTCTTTAGAATAAAGTATTTGTGATGACTGAGTGGAAATGTTAGGTGATTGGTTGAATATATGAATTTGGATTTCAAAGAAGGGTTTAGGCTTCTGATAGGAATTTGCAAGGTGGGTATTTTAAGCCATGAGGTTGATTAAAATTGCAGAGAAAAAGAGAGGAGAAAGAGAACAAATATAAAATGGAAGCAAGCCAAGGATATCGTCCAGAAATTCTTCAGCATTTAAGGTTTGGGCAGATGAGGAGTTAATAAAGGAAATTAAGAAGATACTGGAGAGAGAGTAAATTTTGTTGTTATGGAGAACAAGAAAAGAAAATACTAATATAAAGAGAGAAAGTAGCTCAAATGTGGTTAAGAAATTCTTAAGGAATGGGAAGAGAGAGGATTCTGGACTTGTCAGTATAAGTTCCTTGTGAATTTTTTTTTAATTGATTTTATTTTTAAACTTTACAATATTGTATTGGTTTTGCCAAATATCGAAATGAATCCACCACAGGTATACATGTGTTCCCCATCCTGAACCCTCCTCCCTCCTCCCTCCCTATACCATCCCTCTGGGTCATCCCAGTGCACCAGCCCCAGGCATCCAGTATCGTGCATCGAACCTGGACTGGTGACTCGTTTCATACATGATATTATACATGTTTCAATGCCATTCTCCCAAATCTCCCCTCCCTCTCCCACAGAGTCCATAAGATTGATTTATACATCAGTGTCTCTTTTGCTGTCTCGTACATGGGTTATTGTTACCATCTTTCTAAATTCCATATATATGTGTTAGTATACTGTATTGGTGCTTTTCTTTCTGGCTTACTTCACTCTGTATAATAGGCTCCAGTTTCATCCATCTCATTAGAACTGACTCAAATGAATTCTTTTTAATGGCTGAGTAATACTCCATTGTGTATATGTACCATAGCTTTCTTATCCATTCATCTGCTGATGGATATCTAGGTTGCTTCCATGTCCTGGCTATAAAATTTTCTAATGTCAATGAAATCTAAGCCACCAGGGAAGCCCAAAGCGGCAATAGCAAACTTTTACTGAAATGTGATGAAGATAGAATATGAGGTAAAGAAGTAGAGACTGAAGGAGCAAACCATTTTTGTTAATTCTGATGGACTTAATGTCAACCATAGGGGCAACATGATATATGAAAAATAAAATAAAATTCTTTAGAATATATTGAAATAAGATCAATATTAAGATAATATTTGAGTGATTTTTATGAAGGGAATTATAATTTGTTTATAATTATTTACTCCATTCTTAGTATTTGGTAGACATTTTGCTATGTATGTGGTTATTAGCATCTGAACTCTACTTGGGGTAAGGGATAAAAAGGAAAGACTCTGGGTAGAGTTATATATGAGACAAGAAACATGTCAAAGGAGTAGTGAAGTTTTAAACTATGAGGTATATAGTATAAAATCTTTGTCTCTCACAATAACAATTAGTAAACTTTAGTTTTCTCAATAATGTGGTAAAGAATGAATTTTCTTTTGGTGATCTGAGAGCCTTTGGACTGACTTGCCTTCAGGTCTATTGCTTGCCTTTCTTTTTCTCTTCATGACCTCACAGCTGATCTCTGCAGGCTCCTTTCACAGTCTTCTTTATTAACTAGCTTCTGCTGTCTTTTGCAAATGGGAAGCACCAACAGGGACAGGGGAAAAGTGGAAGGATATGCTATGTATCACTGTCCAACCACTTTCTTTTGGAGGTATGTCCAGCAGTGGCTGAATCTCCCTCATGGGTTTGGCTCTGACCATGTAGATCTCACTTGGTTCTGAGTTGTTTCCTTATCTCTTTGTCCTTCTAGCCTAAGAATCTACTCTCCTCAAGTTTACAATTTTGTCATCCACTCTATAACAAATTCATTGTATAAATTCCATCTGTTTGAAGTAGTTAAAATTGGCTTCTTTTTGTTAACTTGGATCCTGACTGATAAAGAGAATATAAATAAATTAATTAAAAAATATATATATACACTATATACACACACATGATATAATATGATATAGCTATACTTACAGCTGACAATATTAATAACACAGGACATTTCATTGTCATTCCTAATGAAGAATTGTTTTAATATAATTTCTACATAACTATAGATTATCAAAAATACTTAAATCAGAACTTACAATCTTCTTTTTGTCTTCTCATTAATTTTTAATACAATTCTTTCTTTCAAAGATGAAATTTTAATGTTACTTATGATGTTTTAATGGTAACACACTTACTAGATATTTCCCCTAGTGTTTCCCTTCATGGTCTGAACTAGAGCTTCTTTGTTGGAGTTTTTATTTTTTTATTTTTTGTCTCCTCCACATAGTTCTTTCTCTCTGAACTTATAAAACTTTATACCTTGATAATCTTTCTTTCCTAGTAACCTTTCCTTTTTTCTGGTTCACATTTATCTGGGCATTACAACTAATGTTTACTGCATACTTATGGCTAATTCAACCTTGTCTCTATCTTCAGATTAGCACTGGAATATATTTTCAAATTTCTACACCTCAAGCATTTGCCCTTAGCTTGAGAAGCTTTGATGAGAGAATTATTTTAAAAAGAAATATAACCATTTATTGTTAGCAAACTTTAATAACTTTTTAACTGTGCCTGTTGACCAAATGTTAGTGTTTATTTCATATAAATAGAGTAGTGAATAATCCCTCCTACTGTAGAACTATAATTTATTAATAGAAACAACAGAAAATAAATTCCAGATTGATAGTAAAACTGTACAAAGATAGAGTGAACCATCAGTAGACAGAGGTAGTGAGTTTTGCAGATCTTCAGGGTGGGGCAAGATCAGTAGGATGACTGCTTGGGATGATGAGAATTAACTCTCAGGGAAAAGACAATAGAAAATTATGATTGAAATCATAGATTTGGCAGAGAGGGGAGTAGGAGAGAGAGATCTATTATTAAATCCAAGATAAGATACTTAGTAACCATGTGGCCAAGAGCAAGATACTTGACATCTATAAATCTTAAATTCTTCTACTGAAAAATGAGATTAATTACATTGGCGGGTATTGTGAGGATTAAACAAAATTCAGTAGGAGACTGTAAAATAACTGTCATAGTCACTAACCCTTCAGTTCAGTTCAGTTCAGTCGCTCAGTCGTGTCTGACTCTTTGCGACCCCATGAATCACAGCACGCCAGGCCTCCCTGTCCATCACCATCTCCCGGAGTACACTGAGACTCACGTCCATTGAGTCAGTGATGCCATCCAGCCATCTCATCCTCTGTCGTCCCCTTCTCTTCCAGCGTCAGAGTGTTTTCCAATGAGTCAACTCTTCGCATGAGGTGACCAAAGTCCTGGAGTTTCAGCTTTAGCATCATTCCTTCCAAAGAAATCCCAGGGCTGATCTCCTTCAGAATGGACTGGTTGGATCTCCTAGACAGCTCTAACAAAACAGTAGCTGTCATTATTATTAGTGGGCCAAACTGGTTGATCTTATAGGCCTTCCTACTATAAGGGTCTGTAATTATATACTTTTACTAAAACATAAACTTCCTTGAGACTCAAAGTTATATTTTAGGACATGTCAAAAATAAATGCAAATAATTATTTAACCATCAGAAATGGTATTGTGAGGGACATAAATGTCTCTCTCTGTAATTTACATACAGATGCAACTCTATATTTGTATGTGTATCCAGATTTAGGTCTATTTGAGTGGAGAATAAATATCCTTTAACAGTTTACAAATTAATATGTGAAATTAAGGAGGAAGAAAAAATCTTTTCATGATGTTATACATTGGATTTATTAAATAAACATTACAAATTTGAGTTTATAGGTGAAATTCACTTTTGTATAGAATAATATCAAAAGGTAGACCATAAAAATTGGTGAAGATAAGACTAATTTACTTGTCTTAAGGTAACTAAGAACTTAAACTCTGTTATTGATCCTCTTAACCATATTAGAAATGCATATCATCTTCATTTTTACAGATGAATAAACAGGTTTAAGAAGGTTTAACAAGTTCCCAATGTCAAGTTCCCAAAGCTTTAATAAATAAACACATTCAGATAAATTCAGGTTTTCAGCTTTTAATGTCTAGGTTTGTTCTTAATTCCTTCATAGTTGTACACAAAAGAGTTGTTCAAAATTGGTAGAGTCTACATATTTATAAATAAAAGGTCAATTCAAGGAGATGAAAATTCAAGATTTTTTTATTTGTTGTTTTTCAATTTAAAAGTTGATCTTATTTCTGAATTTTAGATTACATTTTCTAGTTAACTGTATTAGAGTTTAAAGTAAACAAAAGATGGAGTGCATGACAGTGATTTCTTGATTTCTTCCACTGGACATTTTCCCCGACATTGCTCTCTACCCCTGTCAACTTCCCTTCAACAAGCATGAAGCCCTATTCACATTCTCTCATACATGTTCTGGGCTGGCTATAGGATAAAGATGCTTGAAAAGTACAGGGATTCCAAACCAAATACAAATATCCCCATGAAAGTGAAAGTTGCTCAGTCATGTCTCTTTGCAACTCCTGCCCTCCTTCCCCTATAGAGTCCATGGAATTCTCCAGGCCAGAATACTGGAGTGGGTAGACTTTCACTTCACCAGGGGACCTTCATGACCCAGAATTCAAACCCAGGACTCCCACATTGCAGGCAATTCCTTACCAGCTGAGCCACAAAAGAAGAGGTGGATTCTTTAACAACTGAGCCATCATGGATTTTATATCAGAATATAGTTGAATATAGTTAATAACCTGACTGTGGCTCAGCTCATAAACTCTTTATAACCAAATTCAGACTGAAAGTGAAGAAAGTGGGGAAAACCACTAGACCATTCAGGTATAACCTAAATCAAATCCATTATGATTATACAGTGGAACTGAGAAATAGATTTAAGGGATTAGATCTGATAGACAGAGTGCCTGATGAACTATGGACAGAGGTTCATGGCATTGTACAGGAGACAGGGATCAGACCATCCTTAAGAAAAGGAAATGCAAGAAAGCAAAATGGCTGTCTGAGGAGGCCTTACAAATAGCTGTGAAAAGAAGAGAAGTGAAAAGCAAAGGAGAAAAGGAAAGATATATCCAATTGAATGCAGAGTTCCAAAGAATAGCAAGGAAAGATAAGAAAGCCTTCCTCAGCAATCAATGCAAAGAAATAGAGGAAAACAATAGAATGGGAAAGACTAGAGATCTCTTCAAGAAAATTAGAGATATCAAGCGAACATTTCCTACAAAGATGGGCTCGATAAAGGACAGAAATGGTATGGGCATAACAGAAGAAAAAGATATTAAGAAGAGGTGGCAAGAATACACAGAAGAACTGTACAGAAAATATCTTCATGACCCACATAATCACGATGGTGTGATCACTCACCTAGAGCCAGACATCCTGGAATGTGAAGTCAAGTGGACCTTAGGAAGCATCACTATAAACAAAACCAAGTGGAAGTGATGGAATTCCAGTTGAGCTGTTTCAAATCCTAGAAGATGATGCTGTGAAAGTGCTGCACTCAATATGCCAGCAAATTTGGAAAACTCAGCAGTGGCTACAGGACTGGAAAAGGTCAGTTTTAATTCCAATCCCAAAGAAAGGCAATGCCAAGGAATGCTCAAACTACTGCACAATTGAACTCATCTCCCACGCTAGTAAAGTAATGCTCAAAATTCTCCAAGCCAGACTTCACAGTACGTGAACTGTGAACTTCCAGATGTTCAAGCTGGTTTTAGAAAAGGCAGAGGAAGCAGAGATCAATTGCCAACATCCACTGGATCATCAAAAAAGCAAGAGTTCCAGTAAAACATCTATTTCTGCTTTATTGACTATGCCAAGCCTTTGACTGTGTGGATCACAATAAACTTTGGAAAACTGTGAAGGTGAAGGGAATACCAGACCACCTGACCTGCCTCTTGAGACACTGTATTCAGGTCAGGAAACAACAGTTAGAACTGGACTTGGAACAACAGACTGGTTCCAAATTGGGAAAGCAGTATGTCAAGGCTTTATACTGTCACCCAGCTTATTTAACTTATATGCAGAGTACATCATGAGAAACACTGGGCTGGATGAAGCATAAGCTGGAATCAAGATTGCCAGGAGAAATATCAATAACCTCAGATATGCAGTTGACACCACCCTTATGGCAGAAAGTGAAGAACTAAAGAGCCTCTTGATGAAAGTGAAAGAGGAGAGTGAAAAAATTGGCTTAAAGCTCAACATTCAGAAAACTAAGATCATGGCATGTGGTCCCATCACTTCATGGCAAATAGATGAGGAAACAGTGGAAACAGTGGTTGACTTTATTTTTCTGGGCTCCAAAATCACTGCAGAAGGTGATTGCAGCCTTGAAATTAAAAGATGCTTACTCCTTGGAAGGAAAGTTATGACCAATCTAGACAGCATATTAAAGAGGAGAGACATTAATTTGTCAACGAAGGTCCATCTATTCAAGGCTGTTTTTTCCAGTAGTCAGGTATGGATGTGAGAGTTGGACTATAAAGAAAACTGAGTGCTGAATAATTGATGCTTTTGAAGTGTGGTATTGGAGAAGACTCTTGAGAGTCCCTTGGACTGCAAGGACATCCAACCAGTTCATCCTAAAGGATAGCAGTCCTGGGTGTTCGTTGTAAGGACTGATGTTGAAGCTGAGGCTCCAATACTTAGGACACATGATGTGAAGGGCTGACTCAATTGGAAAGACCCTGACGCTGGTAAAGATTGAGGGCAGAAGGAGAAGGGGACGACAGAGGATGAGATGGTTGGATGGCATCACCGACTCAATGGACATGAGTTGGGTAGACTCCAGGAGTTGGTGATGGACAGGGAGGCCTGGCATGCTGCAATTCATAGGATCACAAAGAGTCAGACACGACTGAGTGACTGAACTGTACTGAAACTGAAATAGTTGATTAATTATGTTGTGATAGTTTTAGGTGCTCAGCAAACAACTCAGTCATAAATATACATTATATTCTCCCCCAAACTCCCCTCTCATCCAGGCTGCCACAACCACTGAGCAGAGTTCCTTGTGCTATACAATAGGTCCTTTTTTAAAATCCATTTCAATATAGTAGTGTGTATATGTCTGTATTTCAGGATAGTATCAGAGTTACAGAAATGCAGCCAAGGTAATACAAAGAATCTCCATGTGTCTCTCACCCAGTTTCTATTGTTACTAATATCTTAGTAACTCATATGGTACAGTTCTCATAGCTAACAGCTCAACAGTAAAAAATTGTATTAACTGAATTCCATATCTTACTCAGATTTATTCAGTTTTTATCTAACATCCTTGCTCTGTTCCAGAATCCCTTCCAGGATATCATATTACATTTAGTTGTCATATTGTCTTAGGCCCTTCTGGATTGTGATTGTTATCGTACTTTCTTTGTATTTCATGACCTGGATAGCTTTGAGGAATATTGGTCAAGTGTACTGTAGAATGAGTAGTAAGTTCCTCCACTGGGGTTTATCTGATGCTTTTTTCATGGTCATACTAGGTTGTGGTTTTTTAGAAGAAAGGCCACAGAGGTAAAAATACCAGTTTGATCTCATCACATTGAGTTCATGGTGCCAGTATTACTTATCATGGTAATTGTAACCATGATCACCTGGCTGAGGTACTGTTTGCAAAGTTTCTCCACTACAAAAATTTTTTTTTTCACCCTTTCCACCCTGCTCTTGAGAAGGAAGTCACTATGAACAGCCCACTCTTAAAGGGTTCTTCTGAATAGAAGATTTATCCATTCTCTTTGATACCTTTGAATTTTAATAAAAATTTCACTGCAGATACACATCTTCCAATACAATATTTTTGGCCCATGATTATATGAAGATATGTGTGTGCATGCTCAGTTGCTTCATTCATGTCTGACTCTGCAACTCTATGGAATATAGCCTGCCAGACTCCTCTGTCCATGGGATTCTCCAGGCAAGAATACTGGAGTGAGCTGCCATGCCTTCCTCCAGGGCATCTTCCTGACCCAGGGATCGAACCCATATCTCCTTCATTGCAGGTGGATTCTTTACCCACCAAGACACCCGAAAAGCCCCTTATATGGAGGTATTTACAGCGAACACTCTTAAAACAATTCAAACAAAAGGATGTTCAGGACAAGTCTCAAATTGCATTACAAAGGCAATTGTTCAGTTCAGTTCAGTTCAGTTCAGGAGCTCAGTTGTGTCTGACTCTTTGAGACCCCATGGACTGCAGCATGCCAGGCCTCCTTATCCATTGCCAACTTCCAGAGTTCACTCAGACTCCTGTCCGTTGAGTCGGTGATGCCATCCAACCATCTCATCCTCTGTAGTCCCCTTCTCCGACCTTCAATCTTTACCAGCCTCAGGGTCTTTCTAAATGAGTCAGTTTTTCCCATCAGGTGGCCAAAGTATTAGAGTTTCAGCTTCAGCTTCAGTCCTTCCATTGAATATTCAGTATTGATTTCCTTTAGGATTGACGGGTTGGATCTCCTTGCTGTCTAAAGGACTCTCAAGAGTCTTCTTCAACATCACAGTTTGAAAGCATCAATTCTTCAGTGCTCAGCTGTCTTTATAGTCCAACTATCACATCCATACATGACTACTAGAAAAACCATAGCTTTGACGAAACAGACCTTTGTTGGCAAAGTAATGTCTTTGCTTTTTAACCTGCTGTCTAGGATGGTCATAGCTTTTCTTCCAAGGAGCAAGCGTCTTAATTTCATGGCTGCAGTCACCATCTGCAGTGATCTTAGAGCCGCCAAAAATAAAGTCTGTCACTGTTTCCAGTGTTTCACCATCTATTGGCTATGAAGTGATGGGACCAGATGCCATGATCTTAGTTTTCTGAATGTTGACTTTTAAGCCAACTTTTTCGCTCTCCTCTTTCACCTTAATCTAGAGGCTCTTTAGCTCTTCTTTGCTTTCTGCCGTAAGGGTGGTGTCACCCATGCGTCTGAGGTTATTGATATTTCTCCTGGCAATCTTGATTCCAGCTTGTGCTTCATCCAGTCCAGCATTTCTCATGATGTACTCTGTATATAAGTTAAATAAGCAGAGTGACAATATACAGCCTTGACATACTCCTATCCAGATTTGGAACCAGTCTGTTGTTCCATGTCCAGTTCTAATTGTTGCTTCCTGACCTGCATACAGTTATCTCAGGAGGCAAGTAAGGTGGTCTGGTATTCCCATACTTTCAGAATTTTCCACAGTTTATTGTGATCCACACAGTCAAAGGCTTTGGAATAGTCTAATAAAGCAGAAGTAGATGTTTTTCTGGAACTCCCTTGCTTTCTTAATGATCCAACAGATGTTGGCAATTTGATCTCTGCTTCCTCTGCCTTTTCTAAAATCAGCTTGAACATCTGGAAGTTCACAGTTCATGTATTGCTGAAGCCTGGCTTGGAGAATTTTGAGCATCACTTTGCTAGCATGTGAGATGAGTGCAATTGTTTGGTAGTGAGCATTCCTTGGCATTGCCTTTCTTTAGGATTGGAATGAAAACTGACCTTTTCCAGTCCTGTGGCGACTGCTGAATTTTCCAAATTTGCTGACATATTGAGTGCATCACTTTTCCAGCATCATCTTTCAGGATTTGAAATAGCTCAACTGGAATTCCATCACCTCCACTAGCTTTGTTTGTATTGATGCTTCCTAAGGCCTACTTGACTTCACATTCCAGGATGTCTGGCTCTAGGTGAGTGATCACACCATTATCTGGGTCGTGAAGATCTTTTTTTTGTACAGTTATTCTGTGTATTGTTGCCACCTCTTCTTAATATCTTCTGCTTCTGTTAGGTCCATTACATTTCTGTCCTTTATTGCAACAAATGCAACTGTAGAATGTCATAATTGTATGGCCATGTTATGAAGAGTGCCAGACTCCCCAGTGTCCTGCTTTATAAGGTTCTGTCAGTATGTGCTTTTCTAGAACACATTTCCTTAGTGTCTTTAATGTTTAGTTCTTTACTCTTCCTGGCTTTGTAATAAATAGTTCCAAATATTTGGAAAACAATTGTAGAAAGTAGTGAGGAATGTAGCAAACTGGGTAAGAAAAGTAAGTCACTGTAAAAAAAAAAAAGGAGGGGCATAAAGGTCAGTCATTTGTTAACAACTGCACTCTTTGGTAATCAGTAAGTTATTGCTGTTCTAAGTGTTTTACTGTAATCTTTGATGGTGTATTTGTATATATAGGTATCATATGGCAGATTTATGAACTTCTCTGGGTTTTTTTGATTGATGTAATCATTAGACTACTAGAAAACATAAAAAAAGGAAACTCACTTCCTTCTAGCCTATTTTCATTAAAAAAATTGATTTTTAGGATTGGATTACCCAAGTAAGTGGTATATGTTTTGAGTATGTCAATCTCTACTGGTCTTCTAGGAGAGAATATGTAGCCATGCTTAAATACTACTCTGGTAAATATTGAAGCAGTTATTTGAAAAGTTGTTCAATGAGAGGAATTATTTGACACTAGTTGTAAATATTGGTCTCCCACACAGGACACACTGATTCTTAAATTCAATCTGTATTATAGCACTCCCTAGATGAATGTTGTTCGTGTTTGGAAAACTTCAATAATTATCTCCCAACTGACTCCCAGGCTAATACTAGACTCTGGGCTTATGCAGGTCAAGGAGCAAAAGTTAGAACCAGACATGGAACTACAGACTGGTTCCAAATTGTGAAAGGAGTATGTCAAGGCTGCGTATTGTCACCCTGATTATTTAACTTATATGCAGAGTACATCATGTGAAATAACTGGCTAGATGAAGCACAAGCTGAAACCAAGATTGCCAAGAGAAATATCAATTACCTCAGATATGCAGATGACACCATTCATGACAGAAAGCAAAGAGGAACTAAAAAGCCTTTTGATGTAAGTGAAAGAGGAGAGTAAAAAAGCTGGCTTAAAACTTAACATTCAAAAAACAAAGATCATGGCATCCAGTCCCTTCACATTATGGCAAATAGATGGGAAAACAATGGAAATAGCGAGAGACTTTATTTTCTTGGGCTCCAAAATCACTGTAGTTGGTGACTGCAGCCATGAAATTAAATGACGCTTTCTCCTTGGAAGAAAAGCTCTGACAAACCTAAAGAGCATACTAAAAGGCAGAGTCATTACTTTGCCAACAAAGGTCCATATAGTCAAAGCTATGGTTTTTCCAGTAGTCATGTACAAATATGAGAGTTGGACTATATAGAAGGCTGAGCACCAAAGATTTGATGCTTTTTAACTGTGGAGTTGGAGAAGACTTTTGAGAGTCCCTTAGACTGCAAGGGGATCCAACTAGTCCATCCTAAAGGAGATCAGTCCTGAATGTTTATTGGAAGGACTGATGTTGAAGCTGAAATGCCAATACTTTGGCCACCTTATTCAAAGAGCTGACTTGTTTGAAAAGACCCTGATGCTGGGAAAGATTGAAGGTAGGAGGAGAAGGGGATGACAGAGGATGTGATGGTTGGATGGCATCACCAACTCGATGGACATGAGTTTGAGCAAGCTCCAGGAAGTGGACAGGGAAGCCTCACATGCTGCATTCTATGGGGTCTCAAAGAGGTGGACCCAACTGAGCGACTGAACTGAACTCAACTGAAGGGCCTAAAAAATATACATACTCAGCCAAAGTTTTTGACACTTTTTGTGGGGTGAGGGATATAAAAATAAACTTTTAAATCATGGCATTACAATTGTTTTAATTAACATTTACTTCTTAATGGTTTCACATGACTCTAGTCCTTCCAAAATAGTTGTTTTAGAAAAAAATAACCATACTGTTAAATCTGGCATCACAAGAACCCATCTACAAATGTATGCAGTTCTCCACAACCTGCCACATATGATTTCTGTATTTTTTCTTGGATTGTTTTCCCTGAACTTAATACACTTTTCTCTCTCTTGACAAAAAGCTCTCCTATGTCTCAACTTTTTTATCATTATTTTTCCTCTGAAACTTTCCAGTGCCCTCTTTGAAAGTAAGTTTGCCTAGCCCAGTTGCTACATTCAAAGTCTAGATGTTGTATTGCTACCTAAGTGACTCAGTGGTAAAGAATCTGCCTGCCAATACAGGAGACTCGAGTTTGATCTCTTAATCGGGAAGATGCCATGGAGAAAGTAATGGCAACAACACACTCCAGTATTCTTGCCTGGGAAATTCCAGGGACAGAGGAGCCTTGCAGGCTATAGTCCATGAAGTCTCACAACAGTTGAACATGATTTAGCAACAGAACAATAACAACAAAAATACGTATAACATAAGCATATACCTATTTTAAATATCCTGCTTATATTCCACTTTATGATTTGCAGCATCTGGGGTCTTATTCGTTATGGGTACTTTGTAACTTCTGCATTTCCTGGAACAATGTAAATATTTAATCACATTTATTAATGAACCATAACAATAACATAAATACAATTTTAACATTTATATTTATTTACTTTTTTTAAGTTTTCCTATAATCTTTATAACTAAGTAGTACCTGCATCAACAATATTATGCCTAATACACATCACTGCATATTTTAAAAATTATTAAGTCATATAGGATGATGGTAAAATAGTTTTCCTTTAAAATAAATAATATAATGACCAATTGTTATATTGTTTTTCCAGTCACTTATAAGGTATATTACTAAACTAAAAAAAACAAATCTTCCCTGAGCTGCTTAGATGATTTCTGTGCACACTGGAGCAAGGGGATTGATAAATGTGTGGCATCTGAACCTGATGTAGCTAGTATAGCTGCAAATGTTATTCATAGTCATTTAAATATCTAATCCTTGTGATTCGCTGAACTATTTGACTCAATGATTTACTTCACTAGTGAATTACGGATTGATTTTGAGTCATATTAAAAGTATTTCTGTTTAAATGTAGATTTTAGTCCCTCCAATGTCATCTTATCTTCATATTTTAGTACTTATTGAAAAGAAATGGCCAAAGAAGATTTTTGCTGAACCACTCATTATTTTTTGAGCCTATTAAATCTGTGTCTTGCTGCAATTGTACTCTTAAACAAATGCACAATCTATTTGTCCACTTTTAACTTAACAATTGAACACACTTGCCAACTATACCTCAGTGTTTTCTGATAAAGTACCTAAAAAAAGTATAGCCAAATATGAGAATTCCATTGATTTATGTAATTTCATGTTAATAGTTTTCATATTATTCCACATGCTCAAATTAATAACCATAAGTGTTCTATTGGCTACTCTAAATGCTCTTCCATGTTGAGCAGCTTTCTCATTGAACTATCCATAATGACTTCTAAATGCTTTCCCTAAGAGGTTCAGGCTAATTCAGAACCCATCAGTGTGCATGGAAAGTTTAAAATTATGTTTCTCAATATGCCTTACCTTGCACTTATCTGCACTAAATTTAATCTGTCATCACACTGCCCAATCACCCAATTTAATTAGATCCTTCTGGATTTCCTCATAATCCTGACTGTTTTTTCACTAACCTCAGTAATTTTTGGTGATCAGCAGAATTTAACACCTCACTATCTACTACATCCTCTAGATCACTCATACAGTTTAATAGCCCTGCTTCTGCTTTCAGAATCTTGAACATCCTGCTTGATGCTGTTTCCTCTAGAGAAATATGCACTCTTCATTTCAAATAGCTTAATCCATACTTAGCCATAAAAAACCATACACTTCTAATTTCACCAGTTTTATGTAAGCTGTCAATACATTTTTAGGGAATTTCAAATTTAAAACGTTTCCCCAAGTATGTATTGAAATTTCTATCATTTCAGAATATTATATAAGAATTGCATTGGGAGAAGATCCAGAATTAATAGAATGAGTTTTAGGATTTCATCCAAGGGTAAGGATATCATGTGTTTATTGTACTGTGGGGAGGGAAGGGGGAAATGAAGATTTACTCAGTACCTAGTAGTAGTTCCTGCTGTACATGCTTGGTGTTGCCCCATGCACTTCATGTGGCTGAGCCCAATGAGAATTTTATCACATGATGTCAAACAGGGAAACAGAATTTCAGAGATGTTGACGCCAGTACAACCAGAGTTATAAGCCTCCCCACTAGACTATACGATTTTCCAAGTGGTTTATAATATAGTTACTAAATTCATCCCTTATTTTATTATCTGTAACTCATTTTGAGAAATTTTATAGTTTCTGTAAGTATAAACAAAATTAGTATATTCAGTCATTTTATGGTTTGTCATGTGGCATTATAGTGGATGGATTTTTCTGGAAATTTATTTCTAGAAAGTGTTTAATGATGGATTTATATTTTCTATGTCCCATAAATTGTATCTCAAATCATTCATTGTTAACAGATAATATATTTTTTTAATAAATGTCTGTTTAAACTTGTGTGTAATGAAAACATTGTATTACTAATAACTCATATGTATATATTATATTAATACTATCAGGGCTCTTTTGACTGGGTCAAGAAAACAAACTCAAATTGACTAACAATAGAAACCTTCTAATTAGCTTATTTCTAACTAGCTTACTTAAATAATAAAAAAGCTTAATGCAGAGAACGGTTTAATTCAAATGAAGCAAGACAGCCCATCACCCTCTATTTTTGGCTCAGTTCTCTGCCGTATTAGTTGTATGCCAGGTGCTACATGATAGCAAAGTGGCTATAGGCAAGTTCAGTTCTGTCCTTCAAGGTTAAAGCCTGGTGGTAGAAAACAGAATATCTCTTCTATCTATAGCCTGGACAAAAGAATAATTTATTTTGTGGGGTTGAGTCATATGTCCAACATTTTCCTTGTTTCCAACTTTATTGAGATACTGTTTATTACATTATGTAAATTTAAGGTTTGCAAGATGATAATTTGATATACATATTTTTATAAAATTATTTCTACAATAAGGTTAGTTAACATATCTAACACCTCATGTAGTTATCATCTGTGTGTGTATATGTATGTATGCATTGTGATAACATTAAAATCACATCTCCACTGAGTGATGCAATTGGAATTAACTGTACCAAAGAACATAGCTCAAGAGTGAAGGAACTGGGCATTAGTTTTCTCTTAACAAATGTATGGGGACAGGTTTCTTTCTACAAAATCAGTGGTCATGATACGTGTGGGCATATTGTAATAATAGGAATCATGTTTTTCCAATATTACTTGCAGAACTCTTGTATCCTACAAATTCTCCCAACCAAAAGTTTTCCCTCTGGGTCTAAATCTTCATCATAATTGTCACTTAACTAACACACTTACATAACACTGTGTTGAAGTGAACTTTCATATACAGAATTTCAGATGTTCACAGACAGATAAAAACAAAATATTTCAGGTAAGATAGTATGCATTCCCATTATTCAGGTAGAAAATTGGATCTCAGAATTGATGAATAAGTAGATCTAGTCCCCTAGATTGTATATCCTTGAGCCTAGACTAGATTGTAATTCTTTTTGACCTACACTCTGTGTTTTCTCCATTACAATAGTCTGCCTTATCCGTTTCATATCCATGTAAGATTTTACTCTCCCATTTTGAACAGATACTGATCTAGCATTCTGTTTGCTAATTACCAAGTCTGTCACAGACCATATTGAATCAATTTACATAATTTAATCATGCCCCTATCACATAGCTACCACAATATTTAACCCCTTCTCTATTACTGAATATAAAGAGTGGTATCAATTTTTGTTCCTACAAGTAACATAGCCATGAAGGTTTTGTACATAAATCTTTGTTCATGTCACCTTAGGAAAAATTACTTGAAAAGGAATTGCTGGTTTAAAGAGTATGAACATTTAAAAATTTTTTGAAGTATAATGCCAAATTGCTTTCCAGAAAGGTTGTACCAATTTATGTTCCTGCCGGAAGTGAATGAACATTGCAGTTTTAATTTCCTTTGGGGTGGGGTTGGAATTAATAGTATCACATTTTTACAGTGCTCTGGGGGAATTTTACTGCCTCACCTCTGTGTTACTGTCATGACTACATGGTTTGTTTATGATAAGAAAAGTACCAAATCAGGTGCTTCTAATTCAAAAAGGCAAAAAGCTTTTCTGATTTTCTCATAGATTGGCTAAAGAAGTGAAGAATGAAAGGCAAATCATTAGATTAGATACAGAGGTGAACCTAAAGATGGGATTGTTATTTCACTGAGTGTTATTTCAAGTTTCTCCTGTTTTGCCCACAAGTCTTCCTTTTCACTAAACAAAATGCACATAAGAGTCTATCAAAGTAGACTGTGCTTTTTCTGAGACTAGGGCTGGGCCCATAATGCTTGCTTTTTCTGACTTGGCTTTGAGTATGGGAAGTGCAGAATATCAGAAAAGCAGCCTCCACTAAAACCGTTCCCCTAGAACTGGGAGTATTGTGCATGCCATCATCCAGGATGCATTAGTTAAGTTTAAAAAGCTCAGTTCCTAGAATACCCTTCATATTTATTTAATACACCTAGGATGACCCTCCGGAGAAGGCAATGGCACCCCACTCCAGTACTCTTGCCTGGAAAAATCCCCTGGATGGAGGAGCCTGGTGGGCTACAGTCCATGGGGTCGCTAAGAGTCGGACACGACTGAGCGACTTCACTTTCACGCATTGGAGAAAGAAATGGCAACCCACTCCAGTGTTCTTGCCTGGAGAATCCCAGGGATGGGGAAGCCTGGTGGGCTGCTGTCTATGGGGTTGCACAGAGTCAGACACGACTGAAGTGACTTAGCAGCAGCAGCAGCAGCAGGATGACCCTCACAATAAGTTCATCTTTTTATAAAAATGTTTCTCGGGATTTCAGTGTCCTAATCAACTAGGATAATTGTTTAGTTGCAAGTTTCTAGACACTTACTGGGGACTTGTTGAAGCAGAATCTCCAGGTAGCCTACTCAAGAATCTGAATTTTTAATAAGTGGTACTTCTCAGACATTAATGTACTAACAGATCTCCTCCATATCTTATTCAACACAGACTGTGATTCAGTTTTGCTGGGATGGGGCCAAGGATTTAGCCTAATAGGCCTCCAGAGGGGGCCATGGGCTATACTTTGAGTGAATCACAGGAGTTTGAGACCCAAAGCTTAAATTCATTATCCACTTTCTACTTTAATCACTATAATGATTAGCAAATCAGAAGGAATTGGTCTAAAAATAAGTGATTTTAAAATTATTTTTAAATTTTAATCTTGTGAATTAAACCTGAGCAGAGATGCTGCCACAAGCATACCAATAAACCATGGGATTCTGGCAATGAAGACAACCAAAATTCATAAAAACTAGGGAAGAAGAAAAATTATTAAGATATTGTTGCCAGTGGTATAGTCCAAGTCATACAGGAGCCATAAAACTTACTTAAGGTAATTTTTCTCCTGATTCTTCCCCCTCAACAGTTAATGTCACTTGAAATCTCAGTCTTATGTATTCCTTGATGTTCTCTCCTTGATGTGGACCTTTGCCATTTATGCTTCTTTTTCTTTTGTTGGCTAAAATTTAAATTATATTATTAAGCAAATTCTAGAGCTACTTATGGATACTACCTTGATTCTCTTTTAGCAGAGGTCAGGTATCTTATTATACCCCTCATTTTTCAAAGAAAAATAATAATTCTGCCTAAAACTGTCAGATGCAAATGGACTATATGAATCTCAGATACTTAAATGAAATATGATCTTGAACTCACTCTGACCTTAAAACACTCTAAATAAAAATACTAAATAGTCTTTTGAACAGCTATATGTAGGAAATCTGTGCATACTTATATGCCATAGTTTCTCTGGAATATCTACAGGCAGATTACCACACTAAGGCATTGAGAATTTAGCAACTAATAAAATAAATAATTTTAGATACTGTAAATATTGTTTCAGACATTTAAACAATCTACTTTTGTATTAGGTCAAATCATCAGAAATCTTGGTATCTATTCACAGTCATACTAACGACTTGGCTAACTCATGTTGAATATTATGTACTAATCCCTCAGTTCAGTTAAGTTCAGTCGCTCAGTCGTGTCTGACTCTTTGCAACCCCATGAATCGCAGGACGCCAGGCCTCCCTGTCCATCATCAACTCCCGGAGTTCACTCAGACTCATGTCCATCGAGTTAGTGATGCCATCCAGCCATCTCATCCTCTGTCTTCCCTTTCTCCTCCTGCCCCCAATCCCTCCCAACATCAGAGTCTTTTCCAATGAGTCAACTCTTCACATGAGGTGGCCAAAGTACTGGAGTTTCAGCTTTAGCATCATTCCTTCCAAAGAAATCCCAGGGCTGATCTCCTTTAGAATGGACTGGTTGCATCTCCTTGCAGTCCAAGAGACTCTAAAGAGTCTTCTCCAACACCACAGTTCAAAAGCATCAATTCTTTGGCACTCAGCTTTCTTCACAGTCCAACTCTCACATCCATACATGACCACTGGAAAAACCATAGCCTTGACTAGATGGACCTTTGTTGGCAAAGTAATGTCTCTGCTTTTGAATATGCTATCTAGGTTGGTCATAACTTTTCCTCCAAGGAGTAAGTGTCTTTTAATTTCATGGCTGCAGTCACCATCTGCAGTGATTTTGGAGCCCCCAAAAATAAAGTCTGACAGTGTTTCCACTGTTTCCCCATCTATTTTCCATGAAGTGATGGGACCAGATGCCATGATCTTCATTTTCTGAATGTTGAGCTTTAAGCCAACTTTTGCACTCTCCTCTTTCACTTTCATCAAGAGGCTTTTTAGTTCCTCTTCACTTTCCCTACTCTTAAGTATTTTTTGTGTGTGTTATTTATTTTTCCAAGTAAACTAGAGTGAAGGTACAATTCTTTTTTTCCATTTTAAAGGCAAAAAATGAAATTTTTAGAAATCACATGCAATCAAAAATGCATTTTTGACATCAAATGCAATACTATAATTTGTACTCTGTTGTTTAATTGGGTGCCATCAGACTATTTTATGTTGTTATATATTTTAAACAGCCTGTGAATACTAACAAGGAACATTTATTAAATGACCCCATGTCTCTTTATCTTCCCACCTTCATAAGGCAGCACTGAATAAAATTAACTCTAATTTCAATAAGAATTTCAGTATGAATTATGCTTTTCCTAAATAACCATTTTTTATTTTTATCATATGAAAACTATGAGACGGGACATTAATTGTGTTTGCATTTTTTGTTGGTTCTGGTGGGATTAGTGCTAACAGTAACTAGTACTACATCTGCTGTTCTAAGAATACTCTTGGAATCCTTAGTCCTTTTCACAATGTCACTACAATGGCAAATAGAGGAAAATAAAATATTTTGACTTGGATTAAACTAGAGTCACCAAATTGCAGATAAAGGAATGGAAGATGACTGAAAGTCTTTTAGATGCATGTATTTTAGAGTTGAAGGACTCATAAAAAATTTTAGCCTGAATGCTATGTTTCCTAAAAGAAAACATGGATACTTGGTATTTTATAGAAATAAAGGACAACAAGTTCACAACAAAACCATTTCTGTTTAGATAGCTCTTGACTATTCAAATACTGTTTATTTGTTTGCTCTCAGACAAATAACACATAACATCACAAGTATTATCCTTTATCAAGTTTATTTGTCAACAGAGTGTGGCCTGCTCTGGATTTACAATAAAACTCAGATATGACAGGGTCTGGGCTCTAAAGGCGTTTATAATCATTTTTTCCCTTTTTCTCTCCCAGTTTTATTGAAATACAACTGACATGCTGCTGCTCTTAAGTCACTTCAGTCGTGTCCGACTCCGTGCGACCCCATAGATGGCAGCCCACCAGGCTCCCCCGTCCCTGAGATTCTCCAGGCAAGAACACTGGAGTGGGTTGCCATTTCTTTCTCCAATGCATGAAAGTGAAAAGTGAAAGTGAAGTCGCTCAGTCGTGTTCGACTCTTCAGGACCCCGTGGACTGCAGCCTACCAGGCTCCTCCGCCCATGGGATTTTCCAGGCAAGAGTACTGGAATGGGGTGTCATCGCCTTCTCCAATAACTGACATAGATCACTGTATATATGGGGAGGGAGGACGGAGGAGAGTTCAGGATGGGGAACATGTGTATACCTGTGGCAGATTCATGCTGATAGATGGCAAAACCAATACAATATTGTAAAGTTAAAAAAAGAAAATAAAAAAAAGAAAAAAGTATATAGCATAATGATTTGACTAATATACTTCGTGAAATGATTACACAGTAAGTTTAGCAAACATCTACCATTTCATATAGATATATAGAAAAAACTGTTTTCCTTGAGATGAGAACTCTTAGGATTTACTCCCTTAACAACTTTCATACATAAATCCAGTAGTGCTAATTATATTATGCTGTACATTCAGATCAGATCAGTCACTCAGTCGTGTCCGACTCTTTGCAACCCCATGCATCGAAGCACGCCAGGCCTCCCTGTCCATCACCAACTCCCGGAGTTCACTCAGACTCACGTCCATCGAGTCAGTGATGCCATCAGGCCATCTCATCCTCTGTCGTCCCCTTCTCCTCCTGCCTCCAATCCCTCCCAGCATCAGAGTCTTTTCCAATGAGTCAACTCTTTGCATAAGTACTGGAGTAACTCCAGTACTGGCCAAAGTACTGGAGTTTCAGCTTTAGCATCATTCCTTCCAAAGAAATCCCAGGGCTGATCTCCTTCAGAATGGACTGGTTGGATCTCCTTGCAGTCCAAGGGACTCTCAAGAGTCTTTTCCAACACCACAGTTCAAAAGCATCAATTCTTCGGTGCTCAGACTTCTTCACAGTCCAACTCTCACATCCATACATGACCACAGGAAAAACCATAGCCTTGACTAGACGAACCTTTGTTGGCAAAGTAATGTCTCTGGTTTTTAATATGATATCTAGGTTGGTCATAACTTTCCTACCAAGGAGTAAGCGTCTTTTAATTTCATGGCTACAGTCACCATTTGCAGTGATTTTGGAGCCCCAAAAAATAAAGTCTGACAGTGTTTCCACTGTTTCCTCATCTATTTCCCATGAAGTGATGGGACCAGATGCCATGATCTTCGTTTTCTGAATGCTGAGCTTTAAGCCAACTTTTTCACTCTCCACTTTCACTTTCATCAAGAGGCTTTTTAGTTCCTCTTCACTTTCTGCCATAAGGGTGGTGTCATCTACATATCTGAGGTTATTGATATTTCATTACATCCCTAGTATTTATTGTGTTATTGCTGTAAGTTTGTACCTTTTTGCTGCCTGTATCCAATTTCCCTCACCCTACCTCCTACTTCTGGTAACCACAAATCATCATTTTTTTTTCTTGAGTTTTTTGTTTTGTTGTTGACTTAGAATATTATATTATGTTATGGCAGACAATATAGTGATTCAGTCTTTGTATACATTTTAAATGATCAGCACCATAATTCTAGTTACCATCTAGCACTATACAAAGATATTACATAATTATTAACTGCATTCCCCATATTGTATATTCCATGCCTGTGACTCATTTATTTTGTAACTGCTGCTGCTGCTGCCAAGTCACTTCAGTTGTGCCTGACTCTTAGCAACCCCATGGACTGCAGCCTACCAGGCTCCTCCACCCATGGGATTTTCCAGGCAAGAGTACTGGAGTGGGTTACCATTGTCTTCTCTGATTTTTTAAGTAGAAGTCTGTATTTCTTAATCTTCCTCACCTATTTCTTTCATCTGCCTATCCCCTCTCCTCTCTGGCAACCATCTGTTCTCTGTATTTATGACTGTTTCTATTAGTCATGTTTGTTCATTTATTTTGCTTTTCAGATTCCACAATTCCATAATTCCAATATGGAATTCCATAATTCCACTGTATTAAATAATACAGTATTTGTCTTTCTCTGACTTATTTCATGTAGTATAATACTCTCTAGATCTATGCATGTTGTCACAAGATTTCATTCATTTTATGGCTGAGTAATATTCCAATGTTTATATATATATATCTTCTTCATCCATTCATCTATTGCTGGACACTATGGTTGTTGACATATTTTGGCTACTGTAAATAATGTTGGTCATTACAACCAAGTAAATCAGCAACCATACACAGTACAAAGCAAGATGAAAATGTATTAACTACTGGCACCAGAATTCTTTTCAGTTAACTGTTCTTGTTTAGCAAAGTAACAAAGTAAGATCTTTGAGGTGGAAGATAAGATAAAAGCAGAGCAAAAGAGACAATCAACTTTTTTTAATTAGAAATAAATATGAATGGGAAAAGTAGGAAGAAAGGATAAGTGAAGTGACAAGACAGAGATGAGAGGTAAGGAACACGGCTTGACTTTATTAAATATGGAAATAATATGAGATTTTTAAGGAAAACAGCATCAAACAGTGGATGGAACTTCTTTCTCTTCCTCAACTACAAATCCTTCTGTATCAGTTAAGAGTATTTTGTGGGCAAAGGCCATAGCTAGTTTTTGCAAAAGAAAACTGACAAGACCAAGTATAGGTTTGAAATATGATCTGACATCAGGGTATAAACTATATGACTAATATTGTTTTCTTCTTTTGCAAAGCTTTCTTCCATTTGTGTTTGTTCCTGTTCTGCTGGGGTGGCAAGATGTGCTTAGTGGTATTAGCCAAAGTGTCTCTGATTCAAGTCTAGTGGAAAAGAAAAATTGACCTCTTATAGCTCCCATATAAATTCTAGTGCCAGCCCTGAAGTCATCACTCTGACTAAGGGATTTTAGTGCTCTGATATATCAAAGAAACTAAACAAAAATAGTTGCTTTATGTTTATATTTTAAATGGAGAACATTGCTTGAAAATGTACAAAGACTAAATCCTGAGGATTCCTGGCCTAACTTTAATTCTCAAATAATTGCAGTGGTGATTCAGACACATTATTATATTGAACTTTAAAGAGGAAACCTACAAAAATATTTGTATATAATATTATTAAATAGCTTTTTAATTTTAGACTGGATTTCAGTTCACTTTAGTTCAGTTGCTCAGTCATGTCCGACTCTTTGCAACCCCATGAATCGCAGCACGCTAGGCCTCCCTGTACTTCACCAACTCCCAGAGTTCACTCAGACTCACGACCATCGAGTTGGTGATGCCATCCAGCCATCTCATCCTCTATCGTCCCCTTCTCCTCCTGCCCCCAATCCCTCCCAGCATCAGAGTCTTTTCCAATGAGTCAACTCTTCACATGAGGTGGCCAAAGTACTGGAGTTTCAGCTTTAGCATCACTCCTTCCAAAGAACACCCAGGGCTGATCTCCTTTTAGAATGGACTGGTTGGATCTCCTTGCAGTCCAAGGGATGCTCAAGAGTCTTCTCCAACACCACAGTTCAAAAGCATCAATTCTTTGGCACTCAGCTTTCTTCACAGTCCAACTCTCACATCCATACATGACCACAGGAAAAACCATAGCCTTGATTAGATGGACCTTTGTTGGCAAAGTAATGTCTCTGCTTTTTAATATGCTATCTAGGTTGGTCATAACTTTTCTTCCAAGGAGTAAGTGTCTTTTAATTTTATGGCTGCAGTCACCATCTGCAGTGATTTTGGAGCCCCAAAAAATAGTCTGACAGTGTTGCCACTGTTTCCCCATCTATTTCCCATGAAGTGATGGGACCAGATGCCATGATCTTCGTTTTCTGAATGTTGAGCTTTAAGGCAACTTTTTCACTCTCCTCTTTCACTTTCATCGAGAGGCTTTTTAGTTCCTCTTCATGTTCTGCCATAAGGGTGGTGTAATCTGCATATCTGAGTTTATTGATATTTCTCCCGGCAATCTTGATTCCAGCTTGTGCTTCTTCCAGCCCAACATTTCTCATGATGTACACTGCATATGAGTTAAATAAGCAGGGTGACAATATGCAGCCTTGACGTACTACTTTTCTATTTGGAACTGGTCTCTTGTTCTATAGACTTACAGAAAAATTGTGTTGGCAATGTTTAGAGTTCCCATACACCTGAACACTGAGTTTTCATATTATTAACATCTTACATGAGCATTATATCTTAGTTACAATTAAAAACACAATCTTATTATTAACTAAATTCCACAATTTAGTTCTTACCTAATGTTCTTTTCCCCTTCCAGGAGCCTATCCAGAACATATTACATTTAGTTATCATGTCTCCTTTAAGTGTTCTTTTGTCTGTGACACCTTCTTAGACTTTTTGCTATGAAACCTTGACTGTCAGAGTACTAGTCAGATTTTTTTTTAATAAAATGTCCTTAAGTTGGGATTTATCTTATGTTTCTTATGGTTAAAACTAAAATTATGTTTTTGGCAATCAGAATCGAAAGATAAAGTGTCGTTTTTTTCATGTGATATCAAGGGTACCTACTATCAATGTGACTTTCTCTGTTGATGTTAACCCTTATTTGTCAGCTTCATGAGTTTTTGTCAGAATTCCTACTCTAAAGTTCTTTCTTCCCCTATATGTTTTGGAAGAAAGTCACTAAGTGTGGCCTACATTTCAAGAGTGCAGAATTGTGCTTCACCTCACAGAGGGGGCTGTACCTATACACATTAATTGGAATTTTTCTACATGGGTTATTTGTCTATTCTCCCCCTTTTATTTATGTATCAATTGTTTATTCACATCAGGGACAAACATGCATATTTATTTTATACTTTGGATTATCATCTGCTGCTACTTTATTTACTTTGTTTTTCAAATTGCTCTGTCTTTGACCATCAGGAAGTTTTTCGTTGATACCTTTGTCCATTTTACATACCTTCTCCATTGTGTGTGTATGTGTTAGTACGTACTTACTTCTTTCCACAACATATAGATTCTGGATTCATCTTGCATGTATACTCCTGCACATAGACATTAACCATGTCTCCCAGAAAAGCATTTCCCTTTTTATTTAAGAACAGTATTAGAATTACTCTAACACTTTAAGCTTAATATTTAAAGCTCAGTATCTTAAATATATAAATTTTAAATATGTTGCAACAGTTCAGTTCAGTCCAGTCACTCAGCCGTGTCCAACTCCTTGCTATCCCATGAACCGCAGCACGCCAGGTTGTCCCTCACCTGTCCACCACCAACTCCTGAAGTCCACCCAAACCCATGTCCATCGAGTCGGTGATGCCATCCATCCATCTCATGCTGGCACGTCCCCTTCTCCTCCTGCCCTCAATCTTTCCAACATCAGTGTCTTTTCCAATGAGTCAGCTCTTCGCATGAGGTGGCCAAAGTATTGGAGTTTCGGCTTCAACATCAGTCTTTCCAATGAACACCCAGGACTGATCTCCTTTAGGATGGACTGGTTGGATGTCCTTGAAGTCCAAGGGACTCTCAAGAATCTTCTCCAGCACCAAATTTCAAAAGCATCAATTCTTCAGCGCTCAGCTTTCTTTAAAGTCCAACTCTCACATCCATACATCCATACTGGAAAAACTATAGCCTTGACTAGATGGACCTTTGTTGGTAAAGTAATGTCCCTGCTTTTGAATATGCTATCTAGGTTGGTCATAACTTTCCTTCCAAGGAGTAAGCGTCTTTTAATTTCATGGCTGCAGTCACTATCTGCAGTGATTTTGGAGCCTCAAAAAATAAACTCAGACATTGTTTCCACATCTATTTCCCATGAAGTTATGGGATCGGATGCCGTGATCTTAGTTTTATGAATGTTGAGCTTTAAGCCAACTTTTTCACTCTCCTCTTTCGCTTTCATCAAGAGGCTCTTTAGTTCTTCTTCACTTTCTGCTGTAAGGGTGGTGTCATCTGCATATCTGAGGTTATTGATATTTCTCCTGGCAATCTTGAATCCAGCTTGTCCTTGTTCCAGCCCAGCATTTCTCATGATATACCCTGCATATAAGTTAAATTATCTGGGTGACAATATACAGCCTTGACGTACTCCTTTTCCTATTTGGAACCAATCTGTTATTCCAAGTCAAGTTCTAACTGTTGCTTCCTGACTTGTGTACAGGTTTCTCAAGAAGCAGGTCGGGTGGTCTGATATTTCCATCTCTTTCAGAATTTTCCACAGTTTATTGTGATTGACACAGTTCAAGGCTTTGACATAGTCAATAAAACAGAAATATATGTTTTTCTGGAACTCTCTTGCTTTTTTGATGATCTATTGGATGTTGGCAATTTGATCTCTGGTTCCTCTGCCTTTTCTAAAACCAGCTTGAACATCTGGAAGTTCATGGTTCACGCATTGCTAAAGCCTGGCTTGGAGAATTTTAAGCCACTACTTACTAGCGTATGAGATGAGTGTAATTGTGTGGTAGTTTGAGCATTCTTTGCCATTGCCTTTCTTTGGGATTGGAATGAACTGACCTTTTCCAGTCCTGTGGCCACTGCTGACTTTTCCAAATTTGCTGGCATATTGAGTGCAGCACTTTCACGGCATCATCTTTCAGGGTTTGGAATAGCTCAACTGGAATTCCATCACCTCCACTAGCTTTGTTCATAGTAATGCTTCATAAGGCCCCCTTGACTTTACATTCCAAGATGTCTGGCTCTAGGTGAGTGATCACACCACTGTGATTATCTGGGTTGTGAAGTTATTTTTTGTATTCTGTGTATTCTTGCCACCTCTTCTTAATATCTTCTGTTTCTGTTAGTTCTCTACCATTTCTATCCTTTATGGAGCCCATCTCTGCATGAAATGTTCCCTTGGTATCTCTAATTTTCTTGAAGAGATCTCTAGTCTTTCCCATTCTATTGTTATCCTCTATTTCTTTGCATTGATCACTGAGGAAGGTTTTCTGTTCTCTCCTTGCTATTCTTTGGAACTCTGCATTCATTTGGGTATATCTTTCCTTTTCTCCTTTGCTTTTCACTTCCCTTCTTTCCACAGCTATTTGTAAGGCCTCCTCAGACAGATATTTTACTTTTTTGCATTTTTTTTTTCATAAGGATGGTTTTAGTTCCTGTCTTCTGTACAATGTCATGAACCTCTATCAATAGTTCATCAGGCACTCTATCAGATCTAGTCCCTTAAATCTATTTCTCACTTCCACTGTATAGTCAGTCATAAGTGATTTAATTTAGGTCATACCTGAATGGTTTAGTGGTTTTCTCCACTTTCTTCAATTTCAGTCTGTATTTGGCAATAAGGAGTTCATGATCTGAGCCACAGTCAGCTCCTGGTCTTGTTTTGCTGACTGTATTGAGCTTGTCCATCTTTGGCTGCAAAGAATATAATTAATGTGATGTCCATGTGTAGAGTCTTCTCTTGTGTTGTGACCTTTGCAGTCTCTTGGCATAACTCTATCAGCCTTTGCCTTGCTTCATTCTATACTCCAAGGCCAAATTTGCCTGTTACTCCAGGTGTTTCTTGACTTCTTACTTTTGCATTCCAGTCCTCTATAAAGAAAAGGACATCCTTTTTGGTGTTAGTTCTAGAAGGTCTTGTAGGTCTTTAGAGAACTATTCAACTTCAGCTTCAGCATTACTGGTTGGGGCATAGACTTGGCTTACCGTGATATTGAATGGTTTGCCTTGGAAATGAACAGAGATCATTCTGTCGCTTTTGAGGTTACATCCAAGTGCTGGAGTCCAGCTCCAGAAGCCAGGGATTCAACCTGAAGAGATGAATGGTGTCGGCGAATGAGACAGCCTCTCAGTTTTTTAGACTGCCTATTTATTTCAAGTTTAAGATTCTCTTTTATACTTTTACAAAAACATTAGGTCAGCGGTTTGACATTTTCAGTTCCCCCCTCCCAGATTTATTATCTCCATAAATCATTGTTGCTCTTCAAACAGAGTTCCTGCTTCAGTGATTCTCTCGGAATCAGCCTAATCATCTATTATCTACCTCCTCTAATATGTCCTATAGTTAACTTGTGATTACATTGTAATTCATGCTATATTCCTCAGTTTAATACTTATCTTCCTAAATCTGTTTGCCCCTAACATCCTGAGCTCACTGTCTCTTAACAAGGCTTCTAGCTATAGTGTCTCTAAAAATTCCTAACTTCTATAAGCTGTAGTAAAATATGCTAACTTTACACCATTTCTTAAATCTTTAACTTCTAACTATTTTAATTATTTCTAAGCCCTAAATTCAGTAAACTCCTTTGCCATAAACCTTTTCCTCACAAATAGGCTTCAGATAGCAATCTCTCCCATAACCTCAAGCTGTGGCCTATGTGCTCATCCTGGAACACTCTTTTGTAAAAGTCCTTAAAAAAATGTCAATGATTAACATTATGAATTATTCTCTGAGCACAGCTGCAGAAGGCTTTGTGCCTTCTCATGCTCCTCTCAAGAATAATAAGCACCTTAATATTCCTTTACAGTCAACTCATCCTAGGAGAGGAAAAGACAAGTCAGAATTACAAGGCCTAACTCCTTCATCCCGGGACCGTGCCTGCAGAATAAGGAGAGGGGTCTAGGGCTGTGCCTCCATTTTGTCAGTATGCCTAATGTGGCTCCCGACAATCCAAGTACTACATTTCAGACTCTTTTGTTGACTGTAATGGCTACTCCATGTCTTCTAAGGGATTCCTGCTCACAATAGAAAATATAATGGTCATCTGAGTTAAATTCACCCATTCCAGTCCATCTTAGTTCACTGATTCCTAGAATGTCGACATTCACTCTTGCCATCTCCTGTTTGACCACTTCCATTTTACCTTGATTCATGGACCTAACATTCCAGGTTCCTATGCAATATTGCTCTTTACAGCATCATACCCTGCTTCCACCACCCGTTCCATTCACAATTGGGTGTTGTTTTTGCCTTGGCTCCATCCCTTCATTCTTTCTGGAGTTATTTCTCCACTCATCTCCAGTAGCATATTGGGCACCTACCAACCTGGGGAGTTCATCTTTCAGTGTCCTATCTTTTTGCCTTTTCATACTGTTCATGGGCTTCTCAAGGCAAGAATACTGAAGTGGTTTGCCATTCCCTTCTCCAGTGGACCACATTCTGTCAGACCTCTCCACCATGACCCGCCTGTCTAGGGTGGCCCCACATGGCATGGCTTAGTTTCATTGAGTTAGACAAGGCTGTGGTCCATGTGATCAGATTGCCTAGTTGTCTGTGATTGTGGTTTCAGTCTGTCTGCCCTCTGATCCCCTCTCTCAGTGCCTACTGTCTTTCTTGGGTTTCTCTTCCTTGGACATGGGGTCTCTCTTCACTGCTGCTCCAGCAAAGTGCAGCCGCTGCTCCTTAGCTCTGATGTGGGGTAGCTCCTCTGTTGCATAAATGGATACAAATTTGAAAAATAGTGTTCTTCAAAGAGAAGTTATATAATGCAAATGATGAAAATGCAATAGTCATAATCTGAATATCAATTCCAAATTATTTTTAAAAACTTATATGACTTGTGTAGGTTGAAGAAAAATAAATGAATTAAATGCCTTATCTTGTAAAATGAAAACCAATGACATATTTAACATTAGTTTAGATAATGTATAATTATGAGAAGAGAATGGCTTTTGAAAAATTGAAACTAAAACATTGGTGTTACAATAAAAACGTGATATAAGCAATGGTGGAGATTTTTAAAAAATATAAAGTCACAATGTCATTTCTTTAAGTGGTGCTATGTGCTAGGAAACTATAGGAGTCTCAAGAAAAGCCAATATGAAGACAGAACTAAAGCCTGGAGAAAGACCAGAGAGAATCAGGAAAACATATTCAAGGGCCATGATAGAACACTCCTGAAATTTGATCTATTATTGTACTTTTCAGTTATATCAGCTTATGAATCCTCTATATTATAATAACCGGTTTGATCTGGGTTCTCTTTTCCTTGCAGCAGGAAAATTTTAGAATGATTTTGTTACTAACAGGTAAAGTCAAGATTCCATCTGAAACTGAAGACTCCTGCCAAAACCACATAATAAAAATCCTAAATATAGTAAAACAAAAGGAGATATAAAATCATAAAATATAAACAGATTACAAAAAGAAAAACTTCAGCTTTAACTGTATTTTACTTTCTATATATATATATATCTGTCATATATATTATCTGTGCATAGTTGAGATTATGCAAATTATTTATGACTTTTGGAGTCAAGATGACAAGATGGAGGATTACACAGCTCTGAGTCATATTGAGTGGCTTTAGATTCTGACTCTGTCTCTTTCTAGCTGGTGACCTTGAGAAAGATACTTAATGTATCTCAGTTTAGTTTCTCATATTTTGTATGATAAATACGATATTAACATCAAAGTGTTATGGCAAAGATCAACTTAGCTAATATGTGTAAAGAATTTAAAACTGTGCCTGAATATAGTCAGACTTCAAAATATTATTTACAATTTTAAATTGGTAAATTACTTTATCAAAAGCTAATATCCTCAGATTGAATTCAAGAACAATGATTAAAGTCCCTCACTGCTTATAAGAGACCAAGAGGGGAAAAAGCAAGTAGATCTGAAAGTAAAAAAGAAAAACAATATACAAAATCTTGAGAAAACCTCAGGGCCCTTATAAACAGTTGGCAGCTTGTTGTTGCTTTCTTTAGAAGAAAATGTCTGTTTTTGATCACTATATCCACATTAAATAGCATAATACCTGACAATAAATATTTGGTGAATGAAAGAACTCTTAGATGAATGGTTAATATTGAACTCATGTGTATCAGTGTAGATGTTAGACACACAACAATCACATCCATTGAAAGAGGCATATGTAACTCAATATTTGACTGACTACCAATCTCTGCTCAGATTTCCTTTAGGAATTTGATTTAATTTTTAATTGGGTGACATTTTTTCTTTACGTTTTTTGTTTCATGACTATAAACATCACCTTTTCAACAACTCTAGGTTTGAGAAAGATTCCCTAGTTCTCCAATGTAAATATATAATTGATATTCATTGATTTAAATTGAATGATCATGTTTGTGGTTTTGTTTACCTCATTTTTTTAAAGCAGAAATACTTCTGCATTTGACTTGCTGAGGAAGGCATACACTTTATGAAAATTTTAAGATTAATAATATTGTGCTTTCATCCTGGTTTTCATTCTCATTCTCTTCCTACCCACTATAAAACAGATAGTTCAATTAGGGAGAGTATTTTATATCTTGAGTCTCACTGCTTTTAGAATTGCAAGTTAAAATAAATGAATACATGCAAAATAAATGTTGTATATTGTACTTCAAAACCCATGTTTTGATCTGAACTCAATATTCTGTATTTTACAGGGGGCTTACTATAAGGAGTAGAGTTTTTCTGGATCTGATTCTTTTTTGCATATAAATTGGAGTTTAATATTCATTCATCTTAGCACTAAAGTATAATCAAATAAACATTATTCATTTTTACTCTAAACTTTAAATAATACAAAGGATATTCATCAGATATATTTCATAACCGTAGTGAAAGTATCTGACAGTTTTGCAAGTAAAATATAATGCTGCATATAAATTATATTACTGCTTATGTTTTATTTGAAATATTCATAATATTCATTTTGTAAATACAATATGTAGTACAAGAAAATGACAATATTGTAATTGAACATCTACGAAAAATCTTGCCTCTGAAAATTTTAGATGAAATCAATCTTGCCTGAATTTTACTGGGGGATATGAAGACTAATTTGCTCATCTTCTTTCTTATTCAGGGAAGTGGTTTATGTAAGATATTAATGTCACTTCTTGATTTCATTTTAATCAATAACTTCGTAGAAGTATAGCACAATTGAAAACAAATATCTGTTACATTTTACAGACCTCACCATACTATTAAAAAATCCACACAAATGTATACATGTCAACATTCTCTATTAGGTTATTAAGAAATTGAATTAAATAAAGGAAAAGGTAGTAACATAAAATTATATGAAATATTGCAGTATGTATCTAAAACAGAAGTTTTAATTTTGAGGACTATGTCATTAATAGCTAATATGCTTTCACCATTAATGTAACTATAAAATAATGAAAAGAAAATCATCAAGTCGCCTTTGTGTGAATAATAGACTGAAAGAAACTAGAGGCAAGAATTGATTCAAGGTAATATGATTAGAGTGTGCTAGGTCATTGAAAAAGAACATACATAGAATTCTCACTATTTTTTCTCCTTGACATTAGCACCTCTTCCTTGTAAAGAAGCACAGCTTCCACGTGGTAAGTCTGTAAAAATGTATATCCATATCTTGCATGCAAAGTAGCTTCAGTTGTGTTTGACTCTCTGCAACTCAATGGACTGTAGCCCTCCAGGCTCCTCAGTCCATGGGATTCCCCAGGCAAGAATACTGGAGTGGGTTGCTATGGCCTCCTTCAGAGGCTCTTCTCAATCCAGGGATCAACCCGGGTCTCTTAAGTCTCCTGCACTGGCAGGTGGGTTCTTTACCACTAGCACCACCTGGGAAACCATATCTTAGATGTTAATTTTTTCTTGAGTTAATTAAGTCAGGCAATACTAGCAATACAAATGCTTTTTAATTAATTTGCAGTTTTCCAAAAGAAAATCTCTTGAAAACCACTGAACAAGGCAGATTTTTAATAATTAAAGCCAGAAATGTGCTGTGTGCTTAGTTGCTCAGTCATGCCCAAATCTTTGAGACTCCATGGACTGTCGGCCACCTCTGTCCATGTGGATTCTGCAGGCAAGAATGCTGGAGTAGGTTGCCATGCTCTCCTCCAGGGGATCTTACCAACCTAGGGATCAAACCCAGGTCTCCCACACTGCAGGCAGATTCTTTACCATCTGAGCCACCAGGGAAGCCCAAAGCCAGATATATTGTTAGATTTTCTTTCTTAGAAAGTTTTCAAAGTTATCAAAATTGGAGATATTCTAGCATTTCAAATTTTTTTCTAAAGTTTTAAAACTGAAATATCAAGGTGATCAAAATTATTCCCCTCCTAAACAATTAAATCATCTTCCCAAAATATGTGGAAATTTGAGAATACCTATTTAGTTAGGAAGACTGTATTACATGGGAAATGAAAAACTGAGAAACAATATATTTTGCCTAGGCTTTTAAAGGACACCTTGCATGATTTCATAACATGTGAAAGGAATTATTATACTGCCAAGCCACAAAGAATTTAAATCTAGAAGTTAAGAAATAATAGGACACTAATTTGAAACATGGTTTATATTATCTACACTTTTGGAGTCAGTGAATTACCTCCATTGAGTGAAGTTTATTACCTGGCCCAATCAAATTATTCTTATAAATGAAAGCAAACTAGGAGACTCCTGAAGTATAATAACAATTAAGATCACAAATCTAGATTTCTAAAACCAACCTTCATTTGTTTATTTAACATCTAAAGCTCGAGAAAGAAGGGAGTGTTCAGAAAAAATACTGGATGATGCTCTCATTTCGGATACTTAAGACAGTGAAACTATAGGCTTTCACAACAAGAGTCTGAAATGTAGTACTTGGGTGCAACCTCAAAAACAACAGAACAATCTTGGTTCATTTCCAAGAAAATCATTCGACATACAGTAATCCAGGTCTACACCCTAATCATTATGCCAAAGAAGCCTAAGTTGACTGGTTCTATGAAGACCTACAACACTTTCTAGACCTAACACCAAAAAAAAAAAAAAAAAGATGTCCTTTTTATCAAAGGGGATTGGAATGGAAAGTAGAAAGTCAAGAGCTACCCTGAATAACAGTCAAGTTTGGCCTTGGAGTACAAAATGAAGCAGGGCAAAGGTTAACAGTTTTGTCAGGAGAACATGCTGGTCATAACACATACCCTTTTCCAGCAATCCAAAAGACAACTCTACACATGAACCTCATCAGCTGGTCAATATATCAGATTGATTATGGTCTTTGCAGCCAGAGTTGGAGAAGCTCTAGTAGTTAGTGAAAACAGGAACTTCAGCTGACTATGGTTCAGGTTATGAGCTCCATATTGCAAAATTGAAGTCATTAAGAAAAACTACTAGGCCATTCAGGTATAACCTAAATCAAATCCCTTATACAGTTCAGTGTAGTTCAGTTGCTCAGTCGTGTACAACATTTGCAATCCCATGGACTGCAGCACATCAGGCTTCCCTGTCCATCACCAACTCCCAGAGCTTGCTCAAACTCATGTGCATCGAGTAGGTGATGCCATCCAAACATCTCATCCTCTGTCATCCTCTTCTTCTCCTGCCTTCAATCTTTCCCAGAATTAGGGTCTTTTCAAATGAGTCAGTTCTTCACATCAGGTGACCAGAGTATTAGTGTTTCAGCTTCAGCATCAGTCCTTTCAATCAATATTCAGGACTGGTTTCCTTTAGGATTGACTGGTTTGATCTCCTTGCATTCCAAGGGACTCTCAAGAGTTTTCTCCAACACCATATTTCAAAAACATCAATTCCTCAGTGCTCAGCTTTCTCTATAGTCCAACTCTCACCTCTGTACATGACTACTGGAAAAACCATAGCTTTGACTATACAGACCTTTGTTTACAAAGCAATGTCTCTGCTTTTTAATATACTGTCTAGGTTGGTCATAGCTTTTCTTCCAAGGAGCAAGCATCTTTTGATTCCATGGCTGCAGTCACCATCTCCAGTGATTTTGAGCTCAAGAAAATAAAGTGGGGGTGACATTTTATACAGTGTCACTTTATATTTATACTTTATATACTTTTATACAGTGGGGGTGACAAATAAATTCAAGGGATTAGATTTGGTAGACAGAGTATCTGAAGAATTATGGATGGAAGTCTGTAACATTGTATAGGAGGCAGTGACCAAAACCATCCCAAAGAAAAAGAAATGCAAAAAGGCAAAGTGGTTGTCTGAAGTGAGTTTACAGATACCTGAGGAAAGAAGAGAAGCAAATGGCAAAGGAGAAAGGGAAAGAGATATCCAACTGAAAGCAGAGTTCCAGAGAATAGCAAAGAGAGTTAACAGGGCCTTCTTCAATCAACAATACAAAGGAATAGAGGAAAATCACAGAATAGGACAGACTAGAGATCTCTTCAAGAAAATTGGAGACCGGTTCATTTCAGTTGCTCAGTCATGTCCAGCTCTTTGCGACCCCATGGAGTGCAGCATGCCAGGCTTTCCTGTCTGTCACCAGTCCTGGAATATGCTCAAACTCATGTCCATTGAGTTGGTGATGCCATCCAATTATCTCATCCTCTGTTATCCCCTTCTCCTCCTGCCTTCAGTCTTTCCCGACATCAGGGTCTTTTCTAAGGAGTTAGTTCTTCGCATCAGGTGGCCCAAGTATTGGAGTCTCAGCTTCAGCATCTGTCCTTCCAATGAATATTCAGAACTATTTCCTTTAGGATTGAATGATTTGATCTCCTTGTAGTCCAAGAGGCTCTCAAGAATCTTCTCAAACACCACAGTTCAGAAGCCTCGTGGTTTAGCTGATAAAGAGTCTGCCTGCAATGTGAGAGACCCAGGTTCAATCCCTGGGTTCAGAAGATCTGATGAAGAAGGGAATGACTACCCACTCCAGTATTCCTGCCTGGAGAATTCCAGGGACAGAGGAGCCTAGCAAGCTACAGTCCATGGGGTCTCATAGAGTTGGACATGACTGAGCAACTACAACAAAATTGTAAGTGCTCTCTTCGGCAGCACATATACTAAAATTTGAGATATCAAGGGATTATTCATGTAAGGGCTGGAACAATAAATGACACAAATAGTGATGACCTAGCAGAAACAGAAGAGATTGAGAAGAGATGGCCGGAATACACAGAAGAATTATAGAAGGAAGGTCTTTATGACTTGGATAACCGTGAAGGTGGGGTCACTCACTTAGAGCCAGACATCTTGGAGTCTGAAATCAAGTGGGCCTTAAGGAAGTATTACTATGAACAAAGCTAGTGAGGTGATGGAATTCCAGCTGAGCTATTTAAAATCCTAAAAAATGATCCTGTTAAAATGCTAAATTCAGTTTATTAGCAAATTTGGAAAACTTGAATGAAACTTGAAAGTGGCCACAAGAATGGAAAAGGTCAATTTTCATTCCAATCCCAGAGAAGAGCAATGCCAGAAAATATTCAAACTGCTGAACAATTGTGCTCATTTCACATGCTAGGTTAGCATTGCACAATGTTATGCTCAAAATCGTTCAAACTAGGCTTCAGCAGTATGTGAACTGAGAACTTTCAGATGTATAAGCTGGATTTAGGAAAGGCAGAGGAACAAGAAATCAAATTGTCAATATAAGTTGAACCATAGGAAAAGAAAGTGAATTCCAGAAAAAAAAAAAAAAAATCTACTTCTGCTTCATTGAGTATGCTAAAGTCTTGATAGTGTAAATCACAACAAACTGTGGAAAATTCTTTAAGAGAAGGTAACACCAGACAACCTTATCTGGCTCCTGAGAAACCTGTATGAAGGTCAAGAAGCAACAGTTAGAACTGGAAATGGAACAGAGGACTGGTTCCAAATCCGGAAAGGAGTATGTCAAGGCTGTATATTGTCACCCTGTTTCTTTAACTTATATGCAGAGTACATCATGCAAAATGCTGGGCTGCATTAATCACAAGCTAGAATCAAGATTTATGGAAGAAATATCAATAACCTCAGATATGCAGATGATACCATTCTAATGGCAGAAAGTGAAGACAAACTAAAGAGCTTCTTGATGAAGGTGAAAGAGGAGAGTGAAAAAGCTGACCTCAAACTCAGCATTCAAAAATCTAAGATCATTGCATCTGATCCCATCACTTTGTGGCAAATAGGTTGGAAAAAGTGGAAACAGTGACAGATTTTATTTTCTTGGGCTCCAAAATCACTGCAGACAGTGACTGCATATAATTAAAAAACAGCATATTAAAAAGCAGAGACATCGCTTTGCCAACAAAGGTTCATATCACCAAAGCTATGGTTTTTCCAGTAGTCATGTACCAATGTGAGAGTTGGACCATAAAAAAGGCTGAGCACCAAAGAATTCATGCTTTCAAATTTTGGTGGTGCAGAAGACTCTTAACAGTCCCTTGAACAGCATGGAGATCAAACCAGTCAATCCTAATGAAAATCAACCCTGGATAATTATTGGAAGGACTGATGCTGAAGCTGAAGCTCCAATACTTTGCCCACCTGATGCAAAGAGGCAAGTCATTGGAAAAGACCCTGATGCTGGGAAATAGTGAAGGCAAAAAGAAAAGAGGGTGACAATGGATGAGATGGTTAGCACTGCCAACTCAATGGATATGAATTTGAGCAAATTCTAAGAGACAGTGGAGGACAGAAGAGCCTGGCATGCTGCAGTCCATGGGGTTGCAAAGAGTTGAACACAATTTAGTGACTGAACAGCAGCAAATAGGTTTCCTCATGTTTTAATATAACTCAGGTCCCCCTCCAATAATTGCTTTATAGCTGTTGGAGAAAGAAAGGCCTTGTAATACTTGGCTATAGGAAAGAAGACGTTGCTATATTAGGTGGGGAGGGATGATGGATAATTTAATAATAAATTAGCAAACTTTAAAAAAGACAATCAAAAAAAGTACAGAGAACCTACATTTGAAAGAAGCCAAGTTTTCCCAGTAAAATGCTAATGCTTTATTGTTTAAGAATTTAAGTTCTTTTCTCTACTTCAGTTCAGTTCAGTTCAGTTGCTCAGTCATGTCTGAGTCATTGCAACCCCATGAATTGCAGCAAGCCAGGCCTCCCTGTCCATCACCAACTCCTGGAGTTCACCCAAACCCATGTCCATCGAGTCGGTGATGCTATCCAGCCATCTTATCCTCTGTAATCCCCTTCTCCTTCTGCCCCCAATCCCTCCCAGCATCAGAGTCTTTTCCAATGAGTCAATTCTTCCTATGAGGTGGCCAAAGTATTGGAGCTTCAGCTTCAGCATCAGTCCCTCCAAAGAACGCCCAGGGCTGATCTCCTTTAAATGGACTGGTTGGATCTCCTTGCAGTCCAAGGGACTCTCAAGAGTCTTCTCCAACACCACAGTTTAAAAGCATCAATTCTTCGGCTCTCAGCTTTCTTGACAGTCCAACACTCACATCCAAACATGACCACTGGAAAAACCATACACTTGACTAGACAGACCTTTGTTGGCAAAGTAATGTCCCTGCTTTTGAATATGCTATCTAGGTTGGTCATGCTTACTTCTTTCCTTCCAAGAAGTAAGCATCTTTTAATTTCATGGCTACAGTCACCATCTGCAGTGATTTTGGAGCCCCCAAAAAATAAACTCTGACACTGTTTCCACTGTTTCCCCATCTATTTCCCATGAAGTGATGGGACCAGATGCCATGATCTTTGTTTTCTGAAGGTTGAGTTTTAAGCCAACTTTTTCACTCTCCTCTTTCACTTTCATCAAGAGGCTTTCTAGTTCCTCTTCACTTTCTGCCATAAGGGTGGTGTCATCTGCATATCTGAGGTTATTGATATTTCTGCCTACAACCTTGATTCCAGCTTGTGCTTCTTCCAACCCAGTGTTTCTCATGATGTACTCTGCATATAAGTTAAACAAGCAGATTGACAACATACAGCCTTGATGCACTCCTTTTCCTATTTGGAACCAGTCTGTTGTTCCATGTCCAGTTCAAACTGTTGCTTCCTGACCTGCATATAGGTTTCACAAGAGGCCAGTCAGGTGATCTGGTATTCCCATCTCTTGAAGAATTTTCCACAGTTTATTCTGATCCACACAGTCAAAGGCTTTGGCATAGTCAATAAAGCAGAAATAGATGTTTTTCTGGAACTCTTTTGCTTTTTCCATGATCCAGCAGATGCTGGCACTTTGATCTCTGGTTCCTCTGCCTTTTCTAAAACCAGCTTGAACATCTGGAAGTTCACGGTTCACATATTGCTGAAGCCTGGCTTGGAGAATTTTAAGCATTACTTTACTAGCATGTGAGATGAACGCAGTTGTGCAGTAGTTTGAACATTCTTTGGCATTGCTTTTCTTTGGGATTGGAATGAAAACTGACCTTTTCCAGTCCTGTGGGAACTGTTGAGTTTTCCAAACTTGCTGGCATATTGAGTGCAGCAGTTTCACAGCATCGTCTTCCAGGATTTGAAATAGCTCCACTGGAATCCCATCACCTCCACTAGCTTTGTTCGTAGTGATGCTTTCTAAGGCCCACTTGACTTCACATTCCAGATGGTCTGACTCTAGGTGAGTGATCACACCATTGTGATTATCTTGGTCGTGAAGTTCTTTTTTGTACAGTTCTTCCATGTATTCTTGCCACCTCTTCTTAATATCTTCTACCTCTGTTAGGTCCATACCATTTCTGTCTTTTAATGAGCCCATCTTTGCATGAAATGTTCCCTTGGTATCTCTAATTCTCTTGAAGAGATCTCTAGTCTTTCCTATTCTGTTGTTTTCCTCTATTTCTTTGCATTGATTGCTACAGAAGGCTTTCTTATCTCTCCTTGCTATTCTTTGGAACTGTGCATTCAGATGCTTATATTTTACTTTTCTCTTTAGCTTTTCGCTTGTCTTCTTTTCACAGCTATTTGTAAGCCTCCCCAGACAGCCATTTTGCTTTCTCTACTTCAGTTCAGATAAGTTCAGTTCAGTCACTCAGTCGTGTCCGACTCTTTGTGACCCCATGAATCACAGCACACCAGACCTCCCTGTCCGTCACCAACTCCCGGAGTTCACTCAGACTCATGTCCATTGAGTCAGTGATGTCATCCAGCCATCTCATCCTCTGTCATCCCCTTCTTCTCCTGCCCCCAATCCCTCCCAGCATCAGAGTCTTTTCCAGTGAGTCAAATCTTCGCATGAGGTGGCCAAAGTACTGGAGTTTCAGTTTCAGCATCATTCCCTCCAAAGAAATCCCAAGGCTGATCTCCTTATAGTGGACTGGTTGGATCTCCTTGCAATCCAAGGGCTGGTCAAGAGTCTTCTCCAACACCACAGTTCAAAAGCATCAATTCTTCAGTGCTCAGCCTTCTTCACAGTCCAACTCTCACATCCATAAATGACCACAGGAAAAACCATAGACTTGACTAGATGGACTTTTTTGTTGGCAAAGTAATGTCTCTGCTTTTCAATATGCTATCTAGGTTGGTCATAATTTTCCTTTCAAGGAGTAAGTGTCTTTTAATTTCATGGCTGCAGTCACTATCTGCAGTAATTTTGGAGCCCAAAAAAATAAAGTCTGACAGTGTTTCCACTGTTTCCCCATCTATTTCCCATGAAGTGATGAGACCGGATGCCATGACTTTTGTTTTATGAATGTTGAGCTTTAAGCCAACATTTTCACTCCCCACTTTCACTTTCATCAAGAGGCTTTTTAGTTCCTGTTCACTTTCTGCCATAAGGGTGGTGTCATCTGCATATCTGAGGTGATTGATATTTCTCCCAGCAATCTTGATTCCAGCTTGTGTTTCTTCTAGTCCAGTGTTTCTCATGATGTACTCTGCATAGAAGTTAAATAAGCAGGGTGATAATATACAGCCTTGACGTACTCCTTTTTCTATTTGGAACCAATCTGTTGTTCCATGTCCAGTTCTAACTGTTGCTTCCTGACCTGCATACAGATTTCTCAAGAGGCAGGTCAGGTGGTCTGGTATTCTTTCTCTACTTACTAATATATAAAATGTATATAAAGTTTGATTTCTTCATCATGCATCTTTGCTTCAACAGAAAACTTTAAATAGCCAAAAATACAATTATCTAGAGTGTTATTTTTCTCATATGATCTTTTTAGCATGTAAATGAAATATAAAATTTACTTCCTGTAATTTTTAGTACCTTGGAATGGGAAAGCAGACAACAAACTACAACTCATTAACTGAAGCACCTCTTTTTTATAGATGAGAAAATACAATCTCTAACTGAAATGAATAATACTAACAGTGTTTATGAGAGCAAACTGGTTTGCCTGTAATGAATTTGTGTTCAGTCATCAAAGGAAATATTAATCAGTTGCTAATATAATGGATTTTGTAATATGAAACTAAAAATAGATAAATACCTTTGTCTCTTATATAATATTATTATCTTAGACATAGAATTGAAGAATTTTTCAATCAAAATAGAAATTAGCTTAATTGGAAGAAGTGCTTTTTCTTTGCATGTATTATATATTGATAGCTAATTAAGTCAAATTTATGTTTTTCAATACACCTAAGCAACACAATCCTAAACTTTCATTTCATCTAAACAAACAGCACTAATATGCTTGCCAAATCTGAAATGTAATTGCAGAAAAATACTAGAGTAATGTATTTATCCATTTATGGACATTATTTTTACATTTGGAAAGGAAGAATTATTCAAATAGAGAAGATTAGGAGAAATAACTGTTACTTTTTGGCATCAATCAATAAATGAAAAGCCTCACTGTTGTTGGATGTAAAGCTGGCCAGCTTGTAAGTTTCATTCTATGCTAATAAAACTAATTATGATTCTTGTAGCTTTAGAACTTCCTTTAGACTCTCAAAACTAATCGAATTCCTTATGATTATACAATGGAATTGACAAATAGATTCAGTTCCATGGGTTTGCAAAGAGTCTGACATGACTGAGTGACTGGACTGAACTGAACTGAGAGATTCTATACAGAGAACTCCAAGTGCAAAGTCTATAGGTTGGGAGAGATTTTTCTGCAGTGAAGAATATATGAAAATGTCACGGTCAATACTGAACTATGAAGCATTGAACATGTATTCCAATAATAGGAAACTAGCATGTAGATGTAGTCTTTCTAATCAAACAAGGTATTATTGTTCAAATAAATTTGTATTGATTTTGTACTTGATTTTTGTCACATTTTCTCCCACCTTGATTGAGTTACTTTCTATTGCTACATGCCAGGTTTGGAGTTTAGAAAATTCAGTGAATTTACATGAATATGGATTCTGATTCCTTACATAAACATGCTTATATTGTCTGAATAGTCAAAAGTTATTTTTATAGAGAGATTTTACTGGGAGTTTTGTTTCCTGGGAACAAAACACAGAGAAATCCAGGAGGTTTAAGGAATTCCCTGGTGTTCTAGTGGTTAGAACTCTCTGCCTTCACTCTGGAAGACTTGGTGTCAATCCCTGGTGGAGTAACCACGGTTGTAAACCACACAGTGTGGCAAAAAATAAAACAATAGCAGCAGCAGTAACAACAGCAAGTCTGAAAAGAATGAATACATAACTTGTTTCCATCTAAATTCACAAACAACAATATTTTTGTCAGACTTAGTGCTCAGGAGAAAATAAAAATGAGGACTAGATTATTTTTATTGTACACACTGCATCATGAATGTGTATTGTTTATTTTTCCTCTCTCTAAACCATGAACATCCAGAGAGGAAAAGTACCTTTATTAATCTATATTCCCCAAAATCTAGGAAGGTACTTGTTAAAAATACCTATTAATGAATACCCATAGTTCGTTAGATGTCTATGTCAAAGATATATTCAGAAACATCATCATGAGGTGGCTAGACAATGGGCAAGTGATGAAATAACTATTATACCTAAGAGAAATAAGTAAGGGAATCAACAAACTCTCCAGTTCTAGGAAGGAAAGTGTTTGAAAATATCTCTTTAAGCAAGCAATCCAATCTCCATCTTACCCCACCAGAAATAGTATTCTCACACCTTAAAAAGCAACTGTTCCGTATTTCGACAACTAAGTGTTACACAGATCTAACCTCCATGTCCTCACATCTTTTTCTAATAGGTGCAGACTCTGGAATCATGAATACTGCAGCCTTTCAAGGATTTGATACTCAGATCTGCCACTGCACTGAAGTAGACTCACTTAAACACTCTTTCTTCATAAGAAGCAGTTTTTATATTCATTTTCTCACCCATACTGTATACATTCTGTACTTGTTCACTGCTCTCTTATAAAATGAGATCTATAGGTAAAATCGGACATTACTTCCATCACCAGTCGTATTCACAACTGGGTGCTGTTTTCACTTTGGCTCCATGTCCTTATTCTTTCTGGAGTTATTTCTCTGCTCTTCTCTAGTAACATAATGGGCAGCTACTGACCTGGGGACTTCATCTTTCAGTATCATATATCTTTGCCTTTTCATTCTGTTTATGGGGTTCTTAAGGCAGGAATATTGGAGTGGCTTGCCGTTCCCTTCTCCAGTACCACGTTTTCTCAGAACTCTCCACTATGACCTGTCTGTCTTGGGTGGCCCTACATGACATGGCTCATAGTTTCTATGAGTTAGACAAGGTTGTGGTCCAGGTGATCAGTTTGGTTAGTTTTCTATGATTGTGGTTTTCATTCTGTCTGCCCTATAATGGATAAGAATAAGAGGCTTATGGGAGCTTCATGATGGGAGAGACTGACTGTGGGAGAAACTAGGTTTTTTTCTGATGGGCGGGGCCATGCTCAGTGAATCTTAAATCCTAAAAGACCTACAAGAATTTCTAGAACTAACATCAAAAAAAGATGTCCTTTTCATCATGGGGGACTGGAATGCAAAAGTAGGAAGTCAGGGGATACCTGGAGTAACAGGTAAGTTGGGCCTTGGAGTACAAAATGAAGCAGGGAAAAGGCTAAAAGCATTTTGCCAAGAGAATGCACTGGTCATAGCAAACACCCTCTTCCAACAACACAAGAAAAGACTCTACACATGGACATCACCAGATGGTCAATACCGAAATTAGATTGATTATATTCTTAGCAGCTGAAGATGGAGAAGGTCTATAGAGTTAGCAAGAACAAGACCAAGAGCCAATGGCAACTCAGATCATGAACTTCTTATTGCTAAATTCAGACTTAGATTGAAGAAAGTGGGGAAAACCACTAGACCATGCAGGTATGACCTAAATCAAAATCCTTATGTTTATACAGTAGAAGTGACAAATAGATTCAAGGGATTGGATCAGTTAGGCAGAATGCCTGAAGAACTATGGATGGAGGTTTGTGACATTATACAGGAGACAGTGATCAAGACCATCCCCAAGAAAAAGAAATGCAAAAAGGCAAAAGTGTTGTCTGAGGAGGCATTATAAATACCTGAGAAAGGAAGAGAAGCTAAAGGCAAAGGAGAAAAGGAAAGATATAAGCATCTGAATGCAGAGTTCCAAAGAATAGCAAGGAGAGATAAGAAAGCCTTCCTTAGTGATCAATGCCAAGAAATAGAGGAAAACAATAGGTGGGGAAAGACTAGAGATCTCTTCAAGAAAATTAGAGATATCAAAGGAACATTTCATGCAAAGATGGGCACAACAAAGGACAGAAATGGTATGGACCTAACAGAAGCAGAAGATATTAAGAAGAAGTGGCAAGAATATACAGAACTAGACAAAAAAGATTTTAATGACCTTAATAACCATGATGGTGTGATCACTCAACTGGAGCCAGACATCCTGGATTCCAAAGTCAAGTGGGCCTTAAGAAGCATCACTATGAACAAAGTTAGATGTGACAGAATTCTAGTTGAGCTATTTCAAATCCTAAAAGATGATGCTGTGAAAGCTCTACACTCAATTTTCCATCACATTTGGAAAATTCAGCAGTGGCCACAGGACTGAAACAGGTCAACTTTCATTCCAATCCCAAAGAAAAGTCATGCCAAAGAATGTTCAAAGTACTGCACAATTGCAGTCATCTCACATGCTAGCAAAATAATGCTCTAAATTCCCCAAGCAAGGCTTCAACAGTACATGAATCGTGAACTTCCAAATGTTTAAGAACTGGATTTAGAAAGGCAGAGGAACCAGAGATCAAATTGCCAACAATTGTTGGATCATAGAAAAAGCAAGAGAATCCCAGAAAAACATCTGCTACTGTTTACTTGAATACACAAACGCCTTTGACTTTGTGGATCACAACAAACTATGGAAAATTCTTAAATGTATCGGGATATCAGAACACCTTACCCCTCTTCTGAGAAATCTATATGCTGCTCAAGAAGCAACACTTAGAACCAGACATGGAACAATAGACTGGTTCCAAATCAGGGAAGGAGTATGTCAAGGCCGTATATTGCCACCCTGTTTATTTAACTTATATGTGGAGTATATCATGTGAAATTCCAGGCTCGATGAAGCACAAGCTGGAATCAAGACTGCCAGGAGAAATATAAAATACCTCAGATACACAGATGACACCAGCCTTATGGCAGAAATTGAAGAGGAACAAAAGGGTCTCTTAATGAAAGTGAAAGAGGAGAGTGAAAAAGCTCGTTTAAAGTTCAACATTCCAAAAAATGAAAAGCATGGCATCTGGTCCCATCACTTCATAGCAAATAGATGGGGACACAATGGAAACAGTGAGGGACTTTATTTTCTTGGGCTCCAAAATCACTGCAGATGGTGACTGCAGCCATGAAGTCAAAAGGTGCTTGCTCCTTAGAAGAAAAACTATGACCAAACTAGACAGCTTACTAAAATGCAGAGACATTATTTTGCCAACAAAGGTCCATAGAGTCAAAGCTATGGTTTTTCCAGTAATCATATATGGATGTGAAAGTTCAACCATAAAGAAAGCTGAGCACTGAAGAATTGATGCTTTTGAACTGTGGTGTTAAAGAAGACTCTTGAAAGATCCTTGGACAACAAGGAGATCAAATTAGTCAATCCTAAAGAAAATCAGTTGTGAATATTCACTGGAAGGACTGATGCTGAAGTGGAAGCTCCAATACTTTGGATGCAAAGAACTGAGTCATTGGAAAAGACTCTGATGCTGGGAAAGACTGTAAGCAGGAGGAGAAAGGGACAATGGAAGATGAGATGGTTGGATGGCATCACCGACTTAATCAGTATGAGTTTGAGCAAGCTCCGGGAGTTGGTGATGGACAGAAAAGCCTGGCATGTTACAGTCCATGGGTCACAAAAAGTTGAACACATCTGAGCACTGAAGTGAACTGATAGGTAAAATACTCAAAAGTGCAAATCTGAATAAAAATAGTGAATTATAGAAAAAAATAGCCTTAGAAAAGAACAAAACAGAAACTGGACAACATGGGAATCACAGCCATGTTAGTTTATTACACATTTTTACCAAGCATTTTTATATCAGGTTAAAGATTTTAAAGAATGGATAAGGCACATTATTTTTATTGAAGAACTAGGAATCTCACAAGAAAGAAAGAACCATTAATAACTACAATGCAATGTAATATTCTATAACAGAATTATTTACTCTGAGATTGTTACTTTACTATTAATTAATGTAGCAAACACCCTCTTCCAACAACACAAGAGAAGACTCTACACATGGACATCACCAGATGGTCAACACCAAAATCAGATTGATTATATTCTTTGCAGCCAAAGATGAAGAAGCTCTATACAGTCAACAAAAACAAGACCAGGAGCTGACTGTGGCTCAGATCATGAACCCCTTATTGCCAAATTCAGACTTAAATTGAAGAAAGTAGGGAAAACCATTAGACCATTCAGGTATGACCTAAATCAAATCCTTATAAATTATATAGTGGAAGTGATAAATAGATTTAAGGGACTAGATCTGATAGATAGACTGTCTGATGAACTGTAGACTGAGGTTCGTGACATTGTACAGGAGACAGGGATCAAGACCATACCCATGGAAAAGAAATGCAAAAAAGTAAAATGGCTGTCTGGGGAGGCCTTACAAATAGCTGTGAAAAGAAGAGAAGTGAAAAGCAAAGGAGAAAAGGAAAGATATAAGCATCTGAATGCAGAGTTCCAAAGAATAGCAAGACGAGATAAGAAAGCCTTCCTCAGCGATCAATGCAAAGAAATTGAGGAAAACAACAGAATGGGAAAGATTAGAGATCTCATCAAGAAAATTAGAAATACCAAGGGAACATTTCATGCAAAGATGGGCTCGATAAAGGACAGAAATGGTATGGACCTAACAGAAGCAGAAGTATTAAGAAGAGGTGGCAAGAATACACAGAAGAACTATAAAAAAAGATCTTCATGACCAAGATAATAACGATGGTGTGACCACTCACCTAGAGCCAGACGTCCTGGAATGTGAAGTCAAGTGGGCCTTAGAAAGCATCACTACGAACAAAGCTAGTGGAGGTGATGGAATTCCAGTTGAGCTATTTCAAATCCTGAAAGATGATGATGAGAAAGTGCTGCACTCAATATGCCAGCAAATCTGGAAAACTCAGCAGTGGCCACAGGACTGGAAAAGGTCAGTTTTCATTCCAATCCCAAAGAAAAGCAATGCCAAAGAATGCTCAAACTACCACACAACTGCACTCATCTCATATGGTAGTACAGTAATATTCAAAATTCTCCAAGCCAGGCTTCAGCAATACTTGAACTGTGAACTTCCGGATGTTCAAGCTGGTTTTAGAAAAGGCAGAGGAACCAGAGATCAAATTGCCAACATCCACTGGATCATGGAAAAAGTAAGAGAGTTCCAGAAAAACATCTATTTCTGCTTTATTGACTATGCCAAGCCTTTGACTGTGTCAATCACAATAAACTGGAAATTCTGAAAGAGATGGGAATACCAGACCACCTTACCTGCCTCTTGAGAAATTTATATGCAGGTCAGGAAGCAACAGTTAGAACTGGACATGGAACAACAGACTGGTTCCAAATAGGAAAAGGAGTACGTCAAGGCTGTATATTGCCACCCTGCTTATTTAACTTGTATTCAGAGTACATCATGAGAAACGCTGGACTGGAAGAAACACAAGCTGGAATCAAGATTGCTGGGAGAAATATCAATCACCTCAGATATGCAGATGACACCACCCTTATGGCAGAAAGTGAAGAGGAACTAAAAAGCCTCTTGATGAAAGTGAAAGTGGAGAGTGAAAAAGTTGGCTTAAAGTTCAACATTCAGAAAACGAAGATCATGGCATCTGGTCCCATCACTTCATGGGAAATAGATGGGGAAACAGTGGAAACAGTGTCAGTGACTTTATTTTTTGGGGCTCCAAAATCACTGCAGATGGTGATTGCAGCCATGAAATTAAAAGATGCTTACTCCTTGGAAGAAAAGTTATGACCAACCTAGATAGCATATTGAAAAGCAGAGACATTACTTTTCCAACAAAGGTCCGTCTAGTCAAGTCTATGGTTTTTCCAGTGGTCATGTATGGATGTGAGAGTTGGTCTATGAAGAAGGCTGAGCACCGAAGAATTGATGCTTTTGAACTGTGGTTTTGGAGAAGACTCTTGAGAGTCCCTTGGACTGCAAGGAGATCCAACCAGTCCATTTTGAAGGAGATCAGCCCTGGGATTTCTTTGGAAGGACTGATGCTAAAGCTGAAACTCCAGCACTTTGGCCATCTCATGTGAAGACTTGACTCATTGGAAAAGACTCTGATGCTGGGAGGGATTGGGGGCAGGAGGAGAAAGGGACGACAGAGGATGAGATGGCTGGATGGCATCACTGACTCGATGGACGTGAGTCTGAGTGAACTCTGGGAGACGGTGTGGACAGGGAGGCCTGGCATGCTGCGATTCATGGGGTCTCAAAGAGTCGGACACGACTGAGCGACTGAACTGAACTGAACCTGGTTTCTTTCAGGCTTCCAAAAATAATGTAAAAAAAAAATCATTCTCTTGAGTCATTCACTTTTGCTTTGTACTTGTACTTTTTTCTTTGTACTTGCCAAGTTAAAATTTCACTGCCTAAAAACTAACCATAATTCCCTCTACCACTTTGTAACATAGACCAAAGACTGTAGATGGGGTTCCAGCAAAAGTATATGGGTTGTTTCCCTTCACCTCCTTTGTTATTTCAAAAGAGTTAAGATTCCATTCTCTTTCATGCCTTCTTCCTCTAGATCGGTTCCTCCAAATTTATTCTAAATGAACATTCAGTAGGTATATGATGCATTATGCTTGATTACATCTTTTATTTGGAACCTAAGAAAGCCAGATATTTATTCCCATCTTCTTTAATGAATTGATTCGGTTTTATTTTTATTAGATTTGCTGGAATTTGAGACAGAAATATGTAGAATGATTTTAATTTCATTGAATTCAAAAGAAAAACACAGTGGTCCCCCCACCTCCCCATATGTTCATTGAATTTAAGTGTGAGTGAGTAAATGAAAGGAAAACATAAAAACATATGATATTGCTTGGAGTTTTGTAACTAGAATTTCATTCCCCTTTGTTTTTCTCTTTCACCCCTTTCACATAATTACTCTGTTCCTCTGTTGATTTTTTTTTATATTTTGTTTTGTTTTTAATGGTTAACTTAAATCAGACAAATAAGGCATACTGGTAATAACTTCATTTATTCAGTCAGGTACCTTTTAAAACTGAATAGATCTTTATCAGGTGCTTTTGGCCTATCATGAATGAAATATGTATTTATTTAAATAATGTGCTCACTTTATTTGGAATAGATTATGTAAAGAACACACTTCTATTAATACCTGCAGAAGAATAGTACATATTACTGTAAATCAGATTCTTATTTTGTACACAATCAGGAAGTGATCAGAAAACATACAAATTGAGAAAGTATTATTTAATAACTGTATCTTTAACCTCATTTAAAAATTAATCCAATAGGCATATAGTCAACTATCTTTTTAGTTTTCTCACCCAACTTCCAAAAGTATTTTTGTGTTGATATTTTAGGAGTAGATACATAGTTAGACAAACCAATTACTTCTTCCTTGTCTGCTACAGATAAAGCATAAGTTATTAGGTTTATTCTGTATGTGACTTACACAGCAGTTTAAGGAAAAAAATAACTTTTAATAAAGTTTTGAGCCCATGCTTGTTTTCCCAAGGTACAATATAGCTGTTATTTATAGTTTTACTGAAAAAGCTGGTCGTGAATTTTCAGCAGTTCATGTAACTAGCTTTCTGCTTGGGAAGGCAACATTACTTTCCAAAACCAGCTAAGAATTTGTCTCTGACAGCAAGATTTTCAAGAAAATATCCTTTTCCCCAGAAATCCATAATTAAACAATAACAGTGCCTGTATAAATCCAGTTATAGTTTTGTAAAATATGTCTTTACTATGACTACTAAGAGAGTTTATTTCTTTAAATTGTGCAATATCCAGGTAATCTAAGTGGAGTAAAATATTCAGTAAAGTTTCTTAATGGACATATGAGTTCCCTTCAGACTAGGTGTAGAAATTCTTACCCAGAAGAGCCAGTGATATTCAGAAACATGTTACATATTTCATTTTACTTAGAGAGCTCTTAACTCAGCTCTTGTATCTGTATTTCAAACATTAGCCACTAACCACCTGGACTATTTTACTTCCCTTTAACTCTCACTTATTTCACTTATGACTAATGCTGCTGCTAAATTGAGAAGGTCTTGGCTATCTGATAAAACCTACCAAATTATCACCCTCCTCCTTTCGGTGTGCTTTATTCTGTACATAATGTTCTTTTAAAATCACCTCTCTGAGGTATAAATGTGATGCATCACTTCCCCAGCAATATCATCTCTACTATCTCCACAGTTTTGTTTTCATCATTCTGCTGAAAATAATACTCTCAAGACACAAAACTATTTTACAAAACTCAATGTGCTTTTTTTTAACTAAGCCTGCAAGATATTTCTCAATAAATTCTCCCTCTTTTCATATCAAGAATATTTCTAATTTTTAGATACATTCTTCATTATTCCTTTAGTTGGTAGTAGATTTCCTAATGGACATAGTCATTGATCAGAAATATCTTGATATATTTCTAAAATATTTCTTTCAAAGGAGAAATGATACTCTGCCTCATCCCTTCCTTCTTGCTGTTGGCTGTAATATACACATGATATTTGGAGTTCTGGCAGCCACACTGGAGAATGATTTGGAATCAACATGAAACAGTTTAAAGGAAGGAAACTAAATCATTACGATTTCATGTAATCACCCTATACTGGAAGTCTAATCTACAAGCTTCTTTTATGTGAAATAGAAGATAATTATTTTGTGTATAAGCTAAATTTTCTTAAGTTTAGTAGGCATTTGATCTTATCCAAAATATCCATAATTTATTTGGTCCACATGAAATTGTCCTTGATTTGGTCCATTTAGTCCAACTGGCTGGACCAAGTATGCTCAAAGACATTTTCAATAGGACCAAATTTCAAGGTCCTTTTGCTGTAGACCAAGTGTCTTATGACATTCTGGGCAGGACCAAGTGTCTTGCAAGTCTTCTTAATAGAGCACACCACGGCACTAAGCCTCTCTAAACCAATCTTTTGAGTCTTGCAGTACTACATATTTTGTTTCTCCTACACAAATTCTTTGCTCCAGAAGACAATTAAATTCAATATAATGAAATAACAAATCTGACACACTGCCCAACAAATATTTGATAATTACCCATTTCTTCCCCTCTATTCAGATAGAACCAATATTCTAATCATTGCACAAACTTGCCTTCTGTTTTTCCTTCTTTAAAGTTTTATATATGTGGTTTTTGACTGATTGAAATATGTTCTTTCCAACTTAATAACAATTAGAATTCATCATAGGATTGAAGAACCATGTGAAAAGATACTTTTTATATGACAATTTTGTCTTGAAGTAATCTTGTTTTTTGTTTTAAGAGTCATGTCTCTTACTGAGTGGACCTTAATTTGATACTTCTCATTTAATATTTCATCTTACTATTTGCTGAGTTCCAGTAAAAAATTAATACTTTGATTCCCTCATTCTCTAGAAAAGAAAACACAATCTAGTATAGGTAATAATTTCACAAAGAGAAAAAAACATGGCTACAAGAAAAGTGAAATTAGAGATACTAGAGGTTAGATTATAGAAAAAATTGATTTATATACTTAATTTATATAATATGTAAATAAAATTTATATACTTATACTATTCATCTAATAAAATATATCATTATATATAAAAATTCTGTATTTGTAGAGTAAAATAAATATACTCTTTATATAATCTGACCTCTAATACCACTTTTTACTTTTCTTGTAGCCATGCTTTCTCTTTTTTTATGAAAAGAGACTTCAAAAATCTTGGTATTTGAAGAGACTTGTAAGATTGACTATGGCTTTTGCAATAAGTTGTATACATACTGAGGACGGCATGACAATCCACTCAAGTATTCTTACCTGGAGAATGCCATGGACAGAAGAACCTGGTAGGTTACAATCCATACGGTTACAAAGAGTTTGACACAAATGGAATGACTTATCTAACACACACATATAGAGAGGTACAAGGCATATATTAAAAAGGGAACCTAGCAAAGAGCTGAAACTTTACTGTGAATTTTGAAAAAATAAGAAATTCCTAGTTTCCCTATATTATAGCTATATATAAGAAGAAAGATAAGTTACATGGAAAACATGCTAGATCGTATTGCTGAAGGTTCTAATTCCCACTAAAGATATTTGTACTTAATTAGATTTAGATTCAATATAAACCTTGAAGATCTTTGATCAGAGAATTGCTGTGACTGGAGCTTTGTTTTAAGAAAAATAATTTGTTGCCAATGAATAAGATATTCAGAGAGGCTGAGATAAGAGGTAAGGAAATATCTGAGGAAGTTACATTTTTGCATAGGTAGTCTTCCTTTTGTATATAGTAAGGTTGTCTAATAATATACCCTTGTAATGTATCTTCATGTCTTTGTATGTTGTACAAAATAATCAGTTCAGTTCAGTCATTCAGCCATGTGTGACTCTTCATGACCCCATGGGCTACAGCACACCAGTCTCACTGTACATCACCATTTCACAGAGCTTGTTCAAATTTATGTCCATCTAGTTGGTGATGCTATCTAACCATCTCATCCTCTGTTGTCCCCTTCTCCTCCTGCCTGCAATATTTCTCAGCATCAGGATCTTTTCCAATGAGTCAATTCTTCACATCAGGTGGCCAAGGTATTGGAGCTTCAGCATCAGTCCTTCCAATGAATACTCAGGACTGATTTCCTTCAGGATTGATTGGTTTGATCTCCTTATAGTCCAAGGGACTCTCAAGACTCTCAAGATACTCTTCTCCAATACCACAGATCAAAAGCATCAATTCTTTGGTGCTCAGCCTTCTTCACAGGCCAACTCTCACATCCATATGTGAGTACTGGAAAAACCATAGCTTTGGCTATATGGACCTTTGTTGGCAAAGTAATGTCTCCACTTTTTAATATGCTGTCTAGGTTGCTCATGGCTTTTCTTCCAAGGAACAATAGTCTTTTAATTTCATGGCTGCAGTCACGATCTGCAGTGGTTTTGGAGCCCAAGAAAATAAAATCTCTCACTATGTCCATTCTTTCTCCATCTATTTGCCATGAAGTGATGGGAACTGAAGTCATGATCTTCAGTTTTTTAATGTTGAGTTTTAAACCAGCTTTTTCACCCTCCTTTTTCACTTTCATTAAGAGGCTCTTTAGCTCCTCTTCACTTTTTGCCATAAGGGTGGTGTCATCTGAATAACTGAGGTTATTGATATTTCTCCTGACAATCTTGATTCCAGCTTTCACTTCATCCAGCCCAGCACTTGCATGATGTATTCTGCATATAAGCTAAATAAGCAGGGTGACAATATGCAGCCTTGATGTACTCCTTTCCCAATTCGGAACCAGTCAGTTGTTCCATGTCCAGTTCTAACTGTTGCTTCTTGACCTACATACAGATTTCTCAGGAGGCAGGTGAGGTAATCTGGTATTCACATCTCTTTAAGAATTCTCCACAATTTGTTGTGATCCACCCAATAATAGGCTTTGGCATAATCAATGAAGTAGATGTTTTTCTGAGATTCCCTTGCTTTTTCTATGATCCAACGGATGTTGGCAATTGATGTCTAGTTTCTCTGCCTTTTCTAAATCCCGCTTGAACATCTGGAAGTTCTTGGTTCATGTACTGTTGAAGCTTCTTGAAGGACACACAAAAAAACCTTGTGTGCACCAGCAGCCAGTAGAAAGAAGCAGTGAACCCACAGGAAACTAAGCCAGACTTGCCTGTGAGTGTTCAGGAGTCTCTAGTGGAGGTGTGGGTTGGCAGTGGCCTGCAGTAGGGTCAGAGGCACTGAATACAAAAGTACTGGGAGGTGCCTCAGGGCAAACTACAGTGAGGGAACACAGCCCTGCCCATCAACAGAAAATTGGATTAAAGATTTACTGAGCATGGCCCCACCCATCAGAGCTAGACCCAGATTCCCCCATAGCCAGTCCCTCCCATCAGGAAGCTTCCATAAGCCTCTTCTCCTTATCCATTAGAGAGCAGACAGAATGAAAACCACAATCTCAGAGAACTAACCAAATTGATCACATGGATCACAGCCTTATCTAACAATGAAGTTATAAGCCATGCCATTTAGGGCCAGCCAAGATGGACGGGTCATGGTGAACAAAACGTGGTCCACTGGAGAAGGAAATGGCAAACCACTTCAGTATTATTGCCTTGAGAACCCCATGAACAGTATGAAAAGGCAAAAAAAACAAACAAACAAACAAAAAAAAACACTGAAAGATGAACTCCCCAGGTTGGTAGAAGCCCAATATACAACTGGAGAAGAGTGGAGAAATAACTCCAGAAAGAATGAAGAGATGGAGCCAAAGTGAAAACAATGCCCAGTTGTGGATGTGGCTGGTGATGAAAGTAAAGTCCGATGCTGTGAAGAGTAATATTGCATAGGAACCTGGAATGTTAGGTCCATGAATCAAGGTAAAATGGAAGTGGTCAAACAGGAGGTGGCAAGAGTGAGCACCAACATTTTAGGAATCAGTGAACTAAAATGGACCAGAATAGGTGAATTTAATTCAGATGACCGTTATATCTGCTACTGTGGGTAAGAATCCCTTAGAAGAAATGGAGTAGCCCTCATAGTCAACAAAAGAGTCTGAAATGCAGTACTTGGGTGCAGTCTCAAAAATGACAGAATGATCTCTGCTCGTTTCCACACCAAACCATTTGATATCCATAGCAAATCATTTGATATCACAGGAATCTAAGTCTAAGTCCAACCACTAATGCCAAAAAGCTAAAATTGAATGGTTCTATGATGACCTACAGGACAAGACACATATAGACTAAACAAATTCTTATTAGCTTAAATCAGCGCTCCAGGAGAGAAGCTATTGGGGGAGGGGGGGGGGAATGTGGGTTGCTGAATCCAAAATTGGGCTTCCTTGGTGATCAGTAGTAAAGAATCTGCCTGCAATGTAGGAGATGTAGGTTTGTTCCCTGGCTTGGGTAGACCTCCTGGAGGAGGGCATGACAACCCACTTCATTATTCTGCCCTGGGAAATCCCATGGAGAGAGAAGCCTGGAGGGCTACAGTCCATAGGGTTACAAAGAGTTGGACATGACTTAAGTGACTGGGCATGCACACATGTTTGACAGCAGGATTTGAACCATTGAGAATTTACTTTCCTCTTCTTTCTAAAATCCAACTTTTGGTATTTACAATCAAAATGTATTTCATGTGTGCTCATTTAAACAAATAGTTCATGCATCTGGGAAATGCAACATAAGATAAAAAATTCATATACCTAGGATTTTTCCATGGCTCAAGGGAAAGCATTACAAGGATACAGTGCTGAATTGCAAATGGGAATAATTTATAGTGCAATTACATAGTTTAGTCAAGGAAATAAAGACATAAGAAAAATGTTACAACATAAGGAATAATATTGCAAAGGGAAATAATTAAGAGGTTTTAAATTATAAACAGACGAGTCTCTTTTTGTTTATGTATCAGTTTCATCATCATTTAGCCAATAGCATTGATTTGGTTGCTTCAGTTACCAGCCGTTTGATTCATACACAGTCTATGTCTTCAAGAATATCCCTTGATTCAACTTTAATAAGTTTCTAGGCTCAAAAATCAAAGAAACAAGCAAAAAAAATGCCTCCACTTTCCACCTTCACCCAAACACTGCTGATAAACCATTATGTTTATCTTGCTGATAAACCATTACATTAAATGTAAAAGTAAAACCATATTCTACAGTTTACCTGACTATCCCTCCCAAAACATAGTCAGAAAGATTACCTTACCTACAAAAGCGATTTCTATTTAAGTAAAAGTTATAATGCTAAAATTTTTAAACAAAACATTCTCTTCAGTAGCTCAGTCATGTCCAACTCTTTGCAACCCCATGAATTGCAGCATGCCAGGCCTCCCTGTCTATCACCAACGCCTGGAGTTCACCCAAACTCATGTCCATCGAGACAGTGATGCCATCCAGCCATCCCATCCTCTGTCGTCCCTTCTCCTCCTGTCCCCAATCCCTCCCAGCATCAGCGTCTTTTCCAATGAGTCAACTCTTTGCATGAGGTGGCCAAAGTGCTGGAGTTTCAGCTTTAGCATCAGTCTTTCCAAAGAATACCCAGGGCTGATTTCTTTTAGAATGGACTGGTTGGATCTCCTTGCAGTCCAAGGGGACTCTCAAGAGTCTTCTCCAATACCGCAGTTCAAAACGTCAATTCTTTGGCCCTCAGCTTTCTTCACAGTCCAACTTTCACATCCATACTTGACCACTGGAAAAACCATAGCCTTGACTAGACGTTAGAATGTGTTTAAAGGAGAATGTATGTTAGTCACTAAGTTTATATTTCATATGTTAAAAGAAAATTATATCTAATAATATAAGACAATGCATTATTTAACAACATTTTAGAAGAAAAAGCACCTAAAAAAGATAATTCATTGCCTTTAAAAATACATTTGAGCCTTGAACAACTTAGGAGTTAGGGATGCTGAATCTCTGTGCAGAAAATCCAAGTGTAGTTAATAGTTGGTCCTCTATATCCATAGCTCCACATCAACAGATTCAACCAACCATGGATTGTTTAGTAACCTAGATTTCACTATTGAAAGGAATCCAGGTATAAATGGACCCACGCAGTTCAAATTCATATTGATGAAGGGTCAACTATATATGTTAAATGTAACACTACCATCAACTGTAGTATGTCTTAGTACACATTAATATTTACAGTAGAGGACTCACATTGGATGTGCAGGTTATTGGATTTCAGTGGAAGACTGTATATAACCACCACTTCTTCCACCTTAACTTGAAATTGGCCGCTCACCTTTCTCCAGACTAAATCAAGCCCCTTTGCCTCTATATCTCCGATATGTCTCAATCCTGTTTACCTGTGCTGTGCTTAGCTGTGTCCGTCTCTTTGTAACCCCATGGACTGTATCTTGCCAGGCTCCTCTGTCCAAAGCAAGAATACTGGAGTGGGTACCCTATGCCTTCTCCAGGGCATCTTCCCAACCCAGAAATCAAACTGGTGTCTCCTACATTGCAGGCAGGTATTTTACCAGCTGAGCTACCTGGGAAGCCCCCTGTTTACCTACTGTTCTCTATTTCCTTAACTATCATGTAACTACAGAGTGTTTTACTTTTGTACTTGCTCAAGACAGTTGATTGGCAAGCATAAATAAATCCATCTTCAGTGAAAGTATTCCTTTGGTGTATCTGAAAATTAGCATATAAAATTGCATAAAGATAAAAGCCTTTTTAACCCTTTCACAACTTTTATCCTAAATTTATACTATCCCTCATAGTTTGTGTATGAATCGAAATACTCAAGAAAGTGTGTGTTCAGATTTTACCCAATAGTTGTCTTTCATCTGGTTTTCTATTTCTAAAGATGAAAAAGAAATCTCAGGGAGGAGTAAAGCAAATTTTAATAATGAGTACGTAATCATCCTCTTTCTCTCTTTGCTGCTGCTGCTGCTGCTAAGTCACTTCAGTTGTGTCTGACTCTGTGCAACCCCAGAGACAGCAGCCCACCAGGATCCCCCGTCCCTGGGATTCTCCAGGCAAGAATATTGGAGTGGGTTGACATTTCTTTCTCCTTTCTCTCTTTAAACATAGATAATTCAATCTAAACAATGGATATGCAAAAATTTTGAAATGTATGTGAGACCCACAGATTATTAAATGAGTATCAATTCTTAATATTTTGGAAAGGGGATTCTCAGGTAGCGTTAGTGGTAAAGAACCCCCCTACTAAGGCAGGTGACATACGAGATGTCGGTTCAATCCCTGGGTAGGGAATATACCCTGGAGGAGGGCACAGCAACCCTCTCCAGAATTCTTGCTTGCAGAATCCCATGAATAGAGGAGCCTGTTAGGCTACAGTCCATACGGTTGCAAAGAGTTGGACACAGCTGAAGCAATTTAGCACATACACTCTCATACACTGTCATATGATATCATTTTTTATTATTTAAGCTCGTCTCTTTAATCCATGTACTAGAAGCTTTTAGCTTGTTAATATCATTCATGCTGATAGAGTAAAATTACTAAGATAGCTGTTCTGTTCAAAATCACTAATTGGGGAGGGAGCAAATATCATGAACACATACGCAAATGAAAGAAATTACAAAGAGTAGTGGTATTCTTTTGGAGTTTTATTTTCCTTTGAGGGGCTCACATAAGCCACAAATTTATTTCTATTGGAGATTTCAGAATAAAGGAGGAGAAAAGTTCTGCATTGTTTCAAGAACTGGCTTTAATATATGTCAGTAAATTGATGATAGTTTAAAATGATTCTCTAGGCACATATTAAAGATCTCATGGTACATAAAGAAATACAGTGAATAATAGCAGTGTCATGTCACACATTTAATAAAGTAGCTCCTGATAGCATTATTAATGATTTCCACACTCTTAGAGTGCTTCAAACACATTTTTTATAATGCCAAATGCTTTCTGTCTTGTGACTAAGCAGATAATCATGGCTATTTTTATTCAGCAAGTCACATCTTGAATTGTTTGGTGTTGCCATGTGTATAAAAAACATCATGTAAAACACAATCCTATTCAATAAACATTTGCTTTCTTTTTCTCCCCTTAGAGAAACTGAATTGTAGAAAAATACCATAAACTAAGGAGGCTTTCAGTGGAGTTAGACTTTCTAAAGCATTGTTGACCTGTCGCCATATACCTCTCATATTCTAGAATAAAACACTAGTTCCATTAGCAAATTTATTGTTGTTCCTTGTGAAGTTTCCTCTAAAAGTGACATAATTACTTCAAGATACTTTAGTTGGAAGTCTCCTAGAATGAATTTATCATCTTTAAATATTCATATAATTTTTCAGCTTTGAAATCAACATCTTTGTTGATATGGGTTATCTGTATATTTAGAAGTACCATTATGACCAAAAGAAAAAAAGGATTGTTACATAAACAATACTCTATATACTGGTTATACTACTCAGTATCTTTAGGTTAACATTTAAATCTACATACCTGGCTTAGAAATGCAGCCTTAGCAAGATCCGGCTTTTTCAGTTACTAGTTATGTAAACTGTCAAACGAGATTCAGTTCAGTTCAGTTCAGTTGCTCAGTAGTGTCCGACTCTGTGACCCCATGAATCGCAGCACGCCAGGCCTTCCTGTCCATCACCAACTCCTGGAGTTCACTCAGACTCACGTCCATCGAGTCAGTGATGCCATCCAGCCATCTCATCCTCTATCGTTCCCTTCTCCTCCTGCCCCCAATCCCTCCCAGCATCAGAGTCTTTTCCAGTGAGTCAACTCTTCACATGAGGTGACCACAGTACTGGAGTTTCAGCTTTAACATCATTCCTTCCAAAGAAATACCAGGGCTGATATCCTCCAGAATGGACTGGTTGGATCTCCTTGCAGTCCAAGGGACTCTCAAGATTCTTCTCCAACACCACAGTTCAAAAGCATCCAATACTTCTGCGCTCAGCTTTCTTCACAGTCCAACTCTCACATCCATACATGACCAGTGGAAAAACCATAGCCTTGCCTAGACAAACCTTTGGTGGCAAAGTAATGTCTCTGCTTTTCAATATGCTGTCTAGGTTGGTCATAACTTTCCTTCCAAAGAGTAAGAGTCTTTTAATTTCATGGCTGCAGTCACCAAATGATTAGGTCATTATTATTTTTAAAATCTAGACACATATTCTCACATCAACTGAAAAGTCAATATTTAGATTTAATTCTTACTATGTTAACAAATAATTTTTGTGTGCCTATGTCATGTCTGGAATTGTGCTAAGCCAAATTAAAAAAAAAAAAAAATAGACCCATCCTCTTCCTTTGTAAAACTTAATCACAATTCTATGGAGGCATAATTACAAATTTTGCTAGTTTTTACAATTAAAAAGTTTGCAGTATCAACTAGATATATTGCTGGTTGGAATGTAAAATAATGCAGCTTTGCAAAAGACTTTGGCAGTTTCTTTTAATATGAAAGATACTCATAAGACTTATCAGCTCTAATTGTCCCCAGATAAATGGAAACCTATGTCCACACAAAGGCTTTTGCATGAATATTCCCAGCACCTTTATTAGTAGTATACAAAAATTAGAAACAATATAAATGTTCCTCTGTTCATACATGAATGCATAAATTGCAGCATATGAATAAAAGGGATTCTTCTCAGCATTAGTAAGAAACAGATGGCTGATACATACAGCAACACCAATACATTACAAAATACATTGAAGAAGCAAGACACAAAATATATTGAAGAAACCAGATACAAAATATGAAATTTTTCATTAAATTCTAGAAAAGAAGATTCTAATGTGTGGTAAATTTTAATAATGCTAGCCTACCATAAAGCAAACATATTTTCAGTGGCACTGGCTGAAAAAAAAACCCAATAAAAATTTCTGGGGTGATGGAAATGTTCTATACGTAGATTCATTAGTGATTATACAGATGTATAGATCTGTCAGAATTCATAGAATTATACCCTTAAACTAAGTAAACATCAGTGAATTTGTTACATTTCAAAAAGTCTATTTTTAAATGTGTATGGTAGTATAAAAGGGAATAATAGGGGATATAGCTTATCTTGGGAAGTCAGGAATGTCTTAATTTTTTTTATCTTTGCCTTACAATGTTGTTAGTTTCTGCTGGACCATGAAGTGAATCAGCCATATGTATACAAGTGTTCCCTTCCTCTTGACCTCCCTCCCATCTCCACCTTCTCCCATCCATCTAGGTCACCACAGAACATTTGGTTGAGCTCCCTGTGCTACACAGCAGGTTCCCATTAGCTATCTATTTTAAACACAGTAGTGTATATATGTCAATCCCAATCTCCCAGTTTATCCCTCTTCTTTTTCCCTGCTCCCCACACTGTTCACAATCCCACTACTGGGCATGTACCCTGAGAAAACCATAATTTGAAAAGACATATGTACCCCAATGTTCATTGCAGAACTATTTAAAATAGCCAAGACATGGAGACAACCTAAATGTCCAAGACAGATGAATGGATAAAGAAGATGTAGCATGTATGATATATACAATGGAGTATTACCCACCCCCCCATAAAAAGGAACAAAATAATTTAAAGATATGGATGAACCTAGAGTCTGTCATAGACAGTGAAGTAAGTCAGAAAGAGAAAAGCAGATATACTATATTAATGCATAAGTATGCAATCTAGAAAAATAATGCAGATGAACATTTGCAGTGCAGAAATAGAGGTGCAGGCATAAGAGAGTGGAGAGTACTAATTAAAATGAATCTGGTGAATTAGTGAGTCAAATAGTATTGAGGGAAGGGGAGGCAGAAAAGGGCCTTCTATGGGAGAGGAACAGGTCATATGCCAGTAGTAGGTAGACACTGAAGGAACTGGTAGAAAATTGCAGTTAGAACTCAATGACTGATGGAGACAGAGAGGTGTGAAAATTCTGAAGAAGCAAGTGTATGACTAAGGATCTGTGTGCCATATTAAGAATTGTGCTATATCTGTAAAGAAGCTTAGCTAAAAAGAGTAGAATAAACTGTAGCCCACCAGGCTCCCCTGTCCATGGGATACTCCAGGCAAGAATACTGGAGTGGGCTGCCATTTCCTTCTCTAGGGTATTGTCTCAAGCCAGGGACTGAAACTGTGTCTCCTGCATTGAAGGTTTTTCTTTACCAACTGAATCACCAGGGAAGCCCAGATAAACTCAGACACTTCCTATGTTGACTGACTATCTTGTGACAAGTAGGTACCCTCTGCATATTTTTTGCAAAAATCTGATTAAGTTCTTTATTATCAGAACTTCAGTGGTTTGCAGATTTATGCCCAGTATTTGGTGTAGCTTTGTTTTATTTTTAAGATGTGTAAGTATAAGCTCCTTGATGTTCATCTTGGAAATGGCTTTTTGGAATTGATAATAAAATTAGAGACTAAATAAATAAATAAATAAGTGAGTGGGACTACCTTAAACTAAAAAGCTTCTGCACAGCCAAGAAAACCTTCAACAACATGAAAGCAATCTATAGAATGGGAGAAAATATTTGCAAATCATATATGTGATAAGGGGTTCATATCCAAAATATATAAATAACTCATACAACTTAATGGAACAAAACTAATAACCCAATTAAAAATAGGTTGAGGATCAGAATAGACATTTTTCCAAAGAAAACTTAGACATACAAATAGCCCAAAAGGTACAGGAAAATGTATTCAGCATCACTAATCATCAGGAAAATGCAAGTCAAAAATCACATGATATCACCTCATATTTGTTAGAATGGCTATTTCAAAAAGAGACAAGAGATGATAAATGCTGATGAGGATTTGGAGATAAAGGAATCCTTGTACACTCTTGGTGAGATGTTCCTTGAAATACGAAAAATAAAACTACTATATGATACAGCAATCCCACTTCTGGGTGTATATTCAAAGGAACTGAAAATATGATATTTAAGAGAGTCCCTTGGACTGCAAGGAGATCCAACCAGTGCATTCTAAATGAGATCAGCCCTGGGTGTTGTTTGGAAGGAATGATGCTAAAGCTGAAACTCCAGTACTTTGGCCACCTCATGCGAAGAGTTGACTCATTGGAAAAGACTCTGATGCTGGGAGGGATTGGGGGCAGGAGGAAAAGGGGACGACAGAGGATGAGATGGCTGGATGGCATCACTGACTCGATGGACGTGAGTCTGAGTGAACTCCAGGAGTTGGTGATGGACAGGAAGGCCTGGCGTGCTGCGATTCATGGGATTGCAGAGTCAGACACGACTGAGCGACAGAACTGAACTGAACCGAACTGGAACTCTCATGTCATTGTAGCATTTTTCAGTACAGCCAAAATATGGAAATACCCTATGTGTCTATGTTAGTCAATGGAAAAAAAAATAGGGTGTATTGGGTGTGTATGTATGTATATAATATTACTAAGCCATGAGAGAGAAGGAAATCTTACTGTTTACAACAACATAGATGAAAAGTGAGGGTGTTATCCTAAATGAAATAAGCTAGATAGGGAAAGACATACTGTATGGTATAACCTCTATATAGAATATAAAACTCAAATTCATAGGAATAGAGAGTAAAGTGGTTAAGAGGCTGAGGGTGGGGAAAAATAGAGAGATGTTGGTGAAAGGGTACCCATTTTCAGCTACAAGATGAGTTACAAGATAACTAAGATTTGAGGACTTTCATATATGTGGATCAATGTAAACTTTAAATACCTTACAATTTTTTGTGAATTATACTTCAGCAATTTGAAAATTACTTTCTACATTTTCATAGAAATTGCTGTGGAACAAAAAGCCTATGCTATATACCACAGAGTTCGTATTCTCTTTAAGCTTCTGGGGGTTCCTAATTGATATTGTTAATTTGAATATAGTTTGAAATGAGGAAAAAATAAGTAAATGAGAGGAAAACAACAAAAAAAAAGAATCCTCTTTTGTTCATTCTATAACAAGCCTTTAGCACATAGAGTATGTTGAATAGCCCCTCATCTGAATTAAGAATAGCCCCTCATCTGAATCCCAACCATTCCATAATTTAGGATCTTGGAATAAGTTATGTATTTTCAAATTTCCCAAAACTGTAATGAAAGTACTGTCCTCATGAGTTAAATCAAAATCCAAATTGCTTACCAAATCCATAAATCATGCTTATGAAGTTATTGAAATATGTCAGGGTGGGATACTATGGTAGGCAGAAATTTAATGACTCCTTGAAAGAGATCTACAGTCTAATCCCTGAATCTGAATATATTACCTTACATAGTGAAAGGGATGCTACAGATGTGATTAAGGTTAAGGACATTGATATAGAGGGAATATACTGGAATGTTTGGGGTACATACAAGGTAATCACGTGATTCTCTTAAAGTGGAAAAAGAGTAAATCAGTGAGATTCAAAAAAAGAGAGAGACTCAAGCTGGACCATGAGCCAAGGAATGTGAATGGCCTCTATAAATTGGAAATATATCTCAGCCAACAAAATATAAGAATCCCAATCCTACAATTGATAAGGATAGAGTGCTGCTGCTGCTGCTGCTACGTTGCTTCAGTCGTGTCTGACTCTTTGCGACCCCATGGACAGTAGCCCACCAGGCTCTCCCGTCCCTGGGATTCTCCAGGCAAGAATACTGGAGTGGGTTGCCATTTCCTTCTCCAATGCATGAAAGTGAAAAGTGAAAGTGAAGTCGCTCAGTCGTGCCCAACTCCTAGCGACCCCATGGACTGCAGCCTACCAGGCTCCTCCGTCCATGGGATTTTCCAGGCAAGAGTACTGGAGTGGGGTGCCATTGCCTTCTCCGAAGGATAGAGTAGGATAATTAAATAGTTTAGAAAACCCACTAGGAGATTAAGGGCAGAAGGGAATTTTAAGGGAGTTTGGGAGACTGTTGTGAGCTAATAACCACCCAAGAATATAATAAACTAGCAACAGTCTAGCAATAATCTACTTCTTTATTTTTTAATTTTTAAAAATTTATTTATTTTAATTTGAGGCTAATTACTTTACAATATTGTAGTGGTTTCTGCCATACATTGACATGAATCAGCCATAGGTTTACATGTGTTCCCCATCCTGAACCCCCCTCCCACTTCCCTCCCCATCCCATCCCTCTGGGTCATCCAAGCGCACCAGCCCTGAGCACCCTGTCTCATGCATCAAATCTGGACTGGCAATCTGTTTCACATATGATAATATACATGTTTCAATGCTATTCTCTCAGATCATCCCACCCTTGCCCTCCTCCACAGAGTCCAAAATACTGTTTATAGATCTGTGTCTCTTTTTCTGTCTCGCATATAGGGTTATCATTATCATCTTTCTAAATTCCATATATATGTGTTAGTATACTGTATTGGTGTTTTTCTTTATGGCTTACTTCACTCTGTATAATAGGCTCCAGTTTCATCCACCTCATTAGAACTGATTCAAATGTATTCTTTTTAATGGCTGTCTACTCTACTTCTTGATGGAAGACTAAGTGCATCCAAGCACCAGGCACAAGCAAGACATAAACCCTGATAGTCAAAGTGTTAGTTGCTCAATCATGTCTGACTTTTTGCCACCCTATGGACTGTGGCCAGCCAGGCTCCTCCGTCCATGGAATTCTCTAGGCAAGAATACTGGAGTGGGTAGCCATTCCCTTTTCCAGGGGATCTTCCAGACCCAGGAATCAAATCCAGGTCTCCTGCATTGCAGACAGATTCCTTACCATCTGAGACACCAGGGAAGCCCCAAACACAGGATGGTAGATAATGGGATTAGAATCCTACATGAAGTCAGAATTAATGGTCCTTGAAGAGTAGCATCTGCATGTAGCCAAGACAGAAATATAGGTAAAATGGGAAAAACTAGATGAAAGGTGTCCTTATATGGAAACCTGAGATAAGTTACCATATTTTACTATATGTTTCCACCCTTTCGGAGAAAGTAATGACAACCCACTCAGTTTTCTTGCCTGGAGAATTCCAGGGACAGAGGAATCTGGTGAGTTACAGTCCATGGAGTCCCAAAAAGTCTGACATCACTGAGTGAGTAACACACACACACCAACATATTAGGGGATGACAGAGGATGAGATGGTTGGATGGCACCACCAACTCAATGGACATGAGTTTGAGCAAACTCCAGGAGATGGTGAAGGACAGAGGAGCCTGATGTGCTGCAGTCCATGGGGTCACACAGAGACTGACATGACTGAGCAACTGAACTATGACCACCCTTTTGCTAATATGCATGTGAATAGGGTCATGACTGTCCTGGTTAAATCATAAAGGGCCAAGGGAGGAACTAATGATGTAGGCCTTGATGTCTACTCAAAAGTGAGGAAGAAGGTGGCCTTCTTCCCTCCCTGCTTTTTCTTTGACTATAAAAATGTAGCCCTCTTTATTCTCAGGACTGCTGCATTCCTTTGTTAGCCTGCTTGTCTCTCTCACAAGTGTTCTATGCTAGTAAATTCATTATTTGTCTGATGCTTTGCCTCAGACTGAATTCTTTCTAAGATAAAAAAAGCTCCTGAGCTTCTAAGTCCTAACACCAGGTAAGCAGTTTTAATCAAATGATAGTGGGTTGGATTACCCTCCTCATCAGGGATTGTGGGGTCAAGTCCAAACCTGATTTTAGGGAGAGTTTGAGTCCCACCCCAGGTGTGTGGTTTTACAACCATAAGAAATTGAGTTCTGCCCATAACTTGAATAAGGAAGAAAACACATTTTCCCTTAGAATCACCAGAAAGAAACTCAGCTCCACTGACACTAATTTTATCCTTGTGAGACCCATACTAGACTTCAAGCCTGGGCTTCCCTGGTGGCCCAGACAGTAAAGAATCTGCCTGCAATATGGGAGATCTGAGGTTGATTCCTGGGTCTGTAAGATCCCCTGGAGAAGGGAATGGCTATGTAAAATTGTAAAATAATATATCTGTGGATTTTTAAATCAGTGTTTTTTAACTTTGCCAAATTATAATACTTTCTAGATTTGATTTTCACAAAAAATAACTAATGTATGATGACTGTTTTATTCTAGTATTGGTTTTCTTTCTAGTGTTTCTCCTAGTCTTTTTTATAATACAACTATCTATGTATATTAAAATTAATATTTTTTAATCTTGATTAAACTGCATGACATTTAACCCAAAAGTTTTGATACACTTCTCTTTACAATCAGAAAAAGACTACAACCTGGCATTCAGAGATATCCATGTTAAGGTATCAATCTACTTTTTTTTAATATTATTTCTCATTATTCTATACAGAAAACCTGGGTTTTCCATTTGTATCTGAACATATTCTGTAATTTCTTTCATCTCTATCTCTTGGAATTCTATACTAATGCTTGCCTTTCCTAACATATCTCTTTTCCTATTCCTTCCTACTTTAATTTGTATCCTGAACTATGTCAATTTTAAGGAGCCTTCCAAAGCCATCCATTCCTTCAATGATTCTACAATGTATAACAAAGCTGTATTTTGTTTTTTAAGTTAAATATTCCCAATCATGTTAGAAGTTACTTATGTCAGCATAATAAAGATAGCAACACCTGACAGGCAGTAAACTCACACAACAATTACATTCATTTACAAACATACAAGTATAATAGTAGCAAATTAATTTTCAAATGTTTTAGAGAAATGAAAAAATAACAGTGAAGTTTATTCTGATAACAAATATAAATGTACAGCATAAAATCTTGGAAAATAAGTTCCATAAATATGAAGCCATAACATTTCTATATATTAAAATGTATTTTGAATCTACTATATTTCATATCACTAAAATGAAATTGAGTAAGGAGTTGTAAAAAATCAAAATACATTTATGACAAAAAGCATAATTTTAATTAATGGAAAAAATTCAGTAGAGCTTTTTTTTGAAAGACAGACTACCAAACTAGAGAAAAGACTAAACTGAATTTCCCGTGTCATACCCGATATCGACACACACATTTGTTGATATTATGAGTATTTTTCTACAAGGGCAGTCACCTTTGTTTGTTCAGTGATGTAGTCCTAGCCCCTTGAAAAGTACCTGCCATGTAAAGAAGCCAATAATTTTTACATTTTATAAGAATAAAATCTAGAGGAGAAATAATAGAACATATATAATCAAATGTTTGTAGAGGATAAAGCTTACACATATTTAAATGAATAGCACAGAAAAAACACAACTCACCAAGAATAAGATTGACAATAAGCTAATTTCTTTAATTTACAATGAATTCATATGAAGTAATAGGAAAATCAGGCTGCCAGAGCAACAGATAAGTTGAATAAAAAATAATTACAAATACTCAGTAAGCATTAAAAAATATTTCCATCTCACTTGTAAGGAATGCAAATAAAAATAAGATGCTTTATTTTATTTTTTAACCAATTAAATACAGAAACATGCAAATGTTTGGTAATATTCAGAGCTTATAAAAGAGTGAAGAAATATACAGATTCAAACACTATAGTTGCCAACTATTTGCAATTTTGGCAAAATCTATTAAAATTACAAATGCATATATCAACTGACATAGATCACATTGCTGGAAATTTACTCTGCTGGAATTCACACAAATTATATAAATGTATTTACCATCAAGTGATATTTCTTGAACTCATGAAATAGGAATATTCATGGAGCTGGTGTGAAAGCGGTTAATAAGGAAAATAACAGCATTTGACACAATATATGTAACCAGCCAAGGGGTTCACAGTCTAGTCAGAAGGTAATATGGTATTTGTATAAGTATGGTCAGCCAACAAAGTAAGCGTGAACCACATAAATTATCCATTTGTATATTATCTATTATTAATTTTCACATACCCATCCAACAGAATATTGGGTAACCAGTATAAAGAATTTGTGCTACTATAAGAAGATAGAAATCATATACACTTAAGTGAAAAAAAAAGTAAGATGTGGAATAGTGCATCTGATATTATTTCTTTTATGTACATACAAAAATTGCAAAAAAAATAAAATAAAATGAACACAGCTATTTTGGTAAGAGTAGTGCCTTTCTTGGTGGAGAAGGCAATGGCACCCCACTCCAGTACTCTTGCCTGGAAAATCCCATGGACGGAGGAGCCTGGTGGGCTGCAGTCCATGGGGTCGCTAAGAGTCAGACACGACTGAGCGACTTCACTTTCACTTTTCACTTTCATGCATTGGAGAAGCAAATGGCAACCCACTTCAGTGTTCTTGCCTAGAGAATCCCAGGAATGGGGGAGCCTGGTGGGCTGCCATCTATGGGGTCGTACAGAGTCGGACACGACTGAAGCGACTTAGCAGTAGCAGCCTTTCTTGGAAGATATGGGCTAAGAGGGTAAACTTCTTTTTAAATTTGTTTTTTTGAAGTATAGTTGATTTACAATGTTGTGCCAGTTTCTTCTATATAGCATAGTGATTATGCTTCATATTTTATTTTTCTTATATCTGCCTGTAATGCCTGGATTTTTAAACCATGTCTAAACAAAGCCAGCTTCCTTGGCTTTAGTAAAGCTTCCCTGTTAAAGAATCCACTGGCCAATGCAGCAGACACAGGTTCAATCCCTGGGTCAGGAAGATATCCTGGAGAAGGAAATGACAACCTACTCAAGTAGTCTTGCCTGGGAAATCCCTGGACAGGGGAGCCTAGTAATCTATAGTCCATGGAGTCACAGAAGAGTTGGACATGGTTTAGCAACTAAACAACAATAACAAAACAATATCAAGAGAGACTTTTGACAGCAGCTTTATCTCCCAATTTGATTTTTTCTTTATGCACATAAAATTGTTTCTAAACATTAATATATTTTGCAAAATAATTAAAATAAAACTGTAGAGAAAAATAAGCTTGCATTTTTGAGGCCACAGTTTGGAAGAGGGAGAGAAACTGTTTCTTTTTTGGTCTCAAGAATGATGCTTTCTCAAATTTATTGTAAGTAGAGATTACTTCATGTTTTCAATTTCCCAAAAAGCAGGCCACAAAAGTATACTTCATTTGTTTAAGTCTGAGTTGTAATCTGAAATGAAAGCTATAATTCCATTCGTGCAATCAACAGAAGCAGGAGTTGTGGAAGTGCTGACACCATACAAACTAGTCTTGTGCTGAGAACGATGCTATAATGAGTTGGGCTCATTGTGTCTTTCTCAGACATATGCTTTTTTTTATTTATATTTTCAATCATTATGTTGATGACCTGCATCATTTGCACTATGTAAAACCTTATGATAAAATATTTTATCAGTTATTTGGAAAGAGGATCATTTTCTTCAATTAGCTTTTAGTTTGCCAAAGGTTTTAAAAATGTGCAAATTTATTTTTACAAATAATTGAGAAAAGAAAAAAAAATCTTTCAGCATTCTCCATCAAGGTGCTAGATGTTCATTTCATCTTTTTCCTAATGAGATACTTTAGATAGCTCCTTTCTCTGCTCTGTAGCTCATGGAGGGTAGATGTTATCTGCATTATTCATTATTGCAATAGTGGTATATCTTGGTTAGATTCTAAACTCAAAGTAGTTCTTATGACTAACCCTATGTCTCCCATAAAAATCATGAATTATGTAATGTGCAAATCTTCTCACTATAACATTACTGTTTCTGGCAAGATAGTCAGTTATTTTTATTAAATGTTGCTCATTTACCATATGGACCCCCATTTTCAAGGTAATTATGCAACAGAGATGAGGATATATTAAATGTACCAAGTATCTTTCCAGCTAAAAATATTTTAGACCACACATATAAAATCACTTCTGCACAACTCCAAACATCAAGATCAAGTGTTTTTCCCCAATTATGTCTAAAGTGACACAAAATGCTAAAAATGTTTTCTTCAGGTGGAAGCCATAAACTATGAAAAAATATACCATCACTTCAAACTAAAAAAAAAAAAAAAAAAGTTGCATTCTGCACTGTACAGATGTATAGAGTCCACAGCACTTTTAATTGTCTATGGTCTTTATAATGATCATTTAATTTGTTGTTAAATATTTATAAGCTTGAAAATTTGTCATATTGATTAAGACAGCATTGACGTGAACTACAGTCATTTTAATGTGTTAATAAATCATGATTAGTTCTCCTTGAAATTTCAAACATTGTATTTCTTTCTTCATCTCAAAACTATAGTCTTTAGCTGCATACATCCTCTGAACTAAGTGTCTGTATTTTAAATAACCTATTTTCCAATTTGTATCTAGAATGCATTTCCTGAATTAAAACTCGTTTTACCCTATGGATCTTGTTTGAAAGAAGGCTGTTGATCTTTCTAGCCATGTTACTTCCTGAAAATCACCTTCTCTAAATTATCTGACTTTTCTGTGTGTGTTTAATTATTCAATTACTTATTATATTGGTGGCTAGGATTATCATACTATTTTTCCTAAGATAAGGGTTAAATCCTGGATCTTTTTATTCCTTCCTCAGTTTACAGAAGTGTTAGAGAGGGAACAAACTTTATATTCACTCATTCATTTATTCCCTAATTGCTATCCATAAAGAAGGATGAATTAAGCCCCCCCAAAAGGAAAAAAACTGAAGTCAAGTAAGGGTTTCTCAGATCAGTTATGAGTTCTTAAGTTGGTAGTTAACTAGAATGGCTACTATTAGAATCTAAAATTACTAATAACTTTTCTTTCCAGGAACTGACATATTTATATTTAAGAAGAAGGAAATGGATATGTGGGCTTCCCTGGTGGATCTGACAGTAAAGAATCTGCCTACAATGCAGGGGACCTAGGTTTGATCCCTGTGTCGGCAGATCCTCTGTAGAGGAAAATGGCTACCTACTCCAGTATTCTTTCCTGGAGAATATCATGGACAGAGAAGTCTGGTGGGTTACAATCCATGGGGTCACAAAGAGTCAGACACGACTGAGCAACTAACAGTTTCACTTTCAAATGAATATATGTTGAGCACTAATAGGTTCTAATTATGTCCAATTAGATATTATAATCTTATTAAATCACAGAAAAAGCCCAAATAACTTCTTCATGTCACACAATAATCGACCAAATAAATACATCTGATTCCAAAATCTCCTGTGCAACCCTTCTGAAATATTGTTTCAAAAGCTGTAATTATCAATATGACTGTTATTTTGTTCTTTCCAGTGTAAAAATTATCTTAAGAACCAGTATGTAATCTATTATTTATAGGAATTCAGTGAAGTATGAGACAGGGGCTGTTATCTCCACTTTACTGACAAGAAAGTTAAAGAGGTAAGGGTTTAAGGAACATGCTAGATTATCATATTATATAAGTGAATATAACTTTATTTGCTATAGTATGACCCTTAAATATTAGTTATTTAACCCACAAAAGAGGTATTGCTTAGCCAAGCAAGTCCAAATTTCATTTGTTCTGGTATTTGGGAGCTGCTTTATGTAGTCCTTCAATTCTTCACTATGTCGTTTCCAGGATCATCCTGGACATCAACTCCCAGGAAACAAGAGAAAGGGTGGTGGATTACACAGACATTCTTTTTTCTGGGCCAAGTCAGAGAGCAGTTTTTACCATCTTGAACACACATTCCATTGGCCAAAACACAATCATATAGCTAGGAGATTAAATGGAGTTGTTTTATCTATTCTTGCACAACAAACTACTCCAAATCTTAATGCCTTCAAAGGATTAGTGGTTCTGACATTTGACCGGACTCAGATGGATGGTTTTCATACAGGGTCTCTTAGGATTGTATTTTGATGTTGGATGAGTCAGTAAACATAAGAAGATAGCTTGCTTTCAAGATAGTTCACTCACACAATTGACAACTGATATTGCCTATGGACTGGTAGCTTAACTAAGGCTGTAAACCAGAATACCCACAGGTAGACTGTTCACGTGATGTGGGATTCTTAGAACATGATACTTAGGTTCCTAGAGGAAGCATCCTAAGAGCAAGCATTCAAGAAAGCAGGAAAAGGAAACACTGTATAATTTAGAACTATGCTGGAATTGGCACAGTGCTGTCTCTGCCATATTCCATCAGGTAGAGGCCCCACCCTGTTTCAAAAGAGGAGAGAAATAAATGTCACTACTTAAGTGGGAGAGTGGCAAAATCACATTGAATGAGCATGGAAGGTGGGAGAAATTATTGCCAACATCCTTATAAAATATAATCTGCCACAGTAATCTAGTTATGTGCCCAGGAAAAAAACAAATTTGTTTAGAAATAGCTAGCCTCTTTCTGTCACACTGAGTTAATAAGATGTACTGCTGCTGCTGCTAAGTTGCTTCAGTCGTGTCCGACTCTGTGCGACCCCATAGACGGCAGCCCACCAGGGTCCCCCATCCCTGGGATTCTCCAGGCAAGAACAATGGAGCGGGTTGCCATTTCCTTCTCCAATGCATGAAAGTGAAAAGTGAAGGTGAAGTCGCTCAGTCGTGTCTGACTCTTAGCGACCCCATGGACTGCAGCCCACCAGGCTCCTCCATCCATGGGATTTTCCAGGCAAGAGTACTGGAGTGGGGTGCCATCGCCTTCTCCAATAAGATGTACACCCAGGACATAAAATCAAGTATTTGAATATTCAAGTTAAATACTATATAATTAGGGTGGAATAAACTTTTATGATTATTTTGTTAACTATTAATATGACCAACCTTGACAGCATATTAAAAAGCAGAGACATTATTTTGTCAACAAAGGTCCATCTAGTCAAGGCTATGGTTTTTCTTGTAGTTATGTATGGATGTAAGAGTTGGACTATAAAGAAAGCTGATCATCAAATAATTGATGCTTTTGAACTGTGGTGTTGGAGAAGACTTTTGAGAATCCCTTGGACTGCAAGGAGATCCAACCAGTCCATCCTAAAAGAGATCAGTCCTGGGTGTTCATTGGAAGGACTGACGTTGAAGCTGAAACTCCAATACTCTGGCCACCTGATGTGAAGAGCTGACTCATTTGAAAAGACCCTGATCCTGGGAAAGATTAAGGGCAGGAGAAGAAGGGAATGACAGAGGATGAGAGGGTTGGATGGCATCACCAACTCAATGTACATGAGTTTGGGTAAACTCTGGGAGTTGTTGATGGACAGGGAGGGCCTGGCATGCTGCGGTTCATGGGGTCGCAAAGAGTCAGACATGACTGAACGACTGAACTGAACTGAATCTCTACTAAAGTTTGATGAGTAATAACTCATCAAAGTGGCTAATCACCACTTTCAATGGATTAGCTGCAACCTTCTTACTAAATACTAGAATTGTACCAACAAATGGTAGGCAGGTTAATTTAATTTGACCCCTTCCATCATAGAGGGAATTCTTATTCCTCACTAAAAAGAAAAAAATTATTCTGAATGTACATTTGCCTTTTTTTCCTGCAGAACTACCCTAAGCACTTCATTGTACATCTTACAAGAAAAATTCTGCTTCTACTCTAGGAACTAATTTTACAGCAAAAGAAATTAAGCAATTATCTCACCCCATACAATGTATGGTTCTTAATGTTTACTCCATTACCCAGATATAACCGGCCCTAGAGAATATTGAAATAAGCTTGTTGAAGACTCAGTTACTCTCTTAATTGGGAGAAAAACACTGAATCATTATAAACCATATGCCATTATAAACATGTTTGAATGAGTAACCACCATATGGTGCTCTTTCTCTTATAGCTACACTGTATTTGTATGATAGTCAAAGAATGAAAATCAGTTTAGCTATAGACCATAACTCATAATGTTTTATATACTGCCCCCAAAATTTTGGACTTCACTGGATTTGAGTTTGTCATAATGACGGTAATTAATTTTAGTCATTCAGTAAGTGATCTCCAATATGTCATTGGTTTAATTTTACAAAGCTTTATTTCTCATTCATGTAAAGTTTGGTAGAGTCACTCTTCTATCCTTGGAGATGGAAATGGAAAACCACTCCAATATTCTTGCCTGGAAAATCCTATGGAGAGAGAAAAGGAGCCTTCAGGGCTACAGTCCACACGGTTGCAAAGAATCAGTCAAGTCTGAGCAACGGAGCACACACATACGCTCTTCTATCCTGTGATTCAGGAAGACTGATTCCAACTATTTTGTCGTTCTTCATTCTCAATGCACTGTTTCCAAAATCTGGCTGATGAGTGAAAAGAATGATGAAGAAAGCATGCTAACTCTAACATGCCACAGACTACACAGGATACAACTCCACTTACATTTCCATTGGCCAGAACTCAACCACATGGCCTTAAATCAACTTTGAGAAATCTCTCTCTCTCTCCCCCTATTCGCTCAGTAGTGTCCGAGGGACTATAGCCTGCCAGGTTCCTCTGTACAAGGGATTCTCCAGGCAAGAATACTGGAGTGGGCTGCCATTTCCTTCTCCAATGAGAAATATTGGGAGTGTGTTAATATTTGTTGGCCCTAAGTTTTTCTGCCACAAAGATCACAGTGACCAAGAGACAAATGATTCCACTAGAAGACACAGCAATACTTCTACTGAAATTAAGTAAATTGAAACTGTCACCTTCCAGGATCCTCATGCTACTGAATCAACAGGCAAAGAAAAATGATTACTGTTGAGGTGATCAATCCTCATTCAGTTAGTTCAGTCAATCGGTTGTGTCTGACTCTTTAAGACCCCATGTGCTGTAGCACAGAAGCCTCCCTGTCCATCAACAACTACTGGAGCTTGCTCAAATCATGTCCATTGAGTCAGTGATGTCATCCAAACATCTCATCCTTTGTCGTCCCCTTCTCCTCCTGCCTTCAATCTTTCCTAGCATCAGGGTCTTTATTTTCAAGAGAAAATAATATTGCTACCATACAATGGCAGTAGAAAAATCTCAGCCAGATATCTAAGGACTTCTCTAAGGATAGATCCTAGTTTTGCCATTCCCAAAGGAAAAACAAGAATAAAGATAGTTACAGACTACTGTAGGCCGGCAATCAAGAAAAACTATATTAGCCTTTGCTACATAACAGTAAAACAACAACAATAAAACCACAGAATTTCAGTAGCTAATAAAACAAACATTGTCACATATACATGTTTCCTGGCATGTAAATTAGCAGAGACATTACTTTGCCAACAAAGGTGTGTCTAGTCAAAGCTTTGATTTTTCCAGTAGTCATGTGTGGATGTGAGAGTTGGACTATAAAGAAAGCTGAGTGCCAAAGAATTGATGCTTTTGAACTGTGGTGTTGGAACATACTCTTGAGAGTCCCTTGGCCTGCAAGGACATCCAACCAGTCCATCCTAAAAGAAATCAGGCCTGAATATTCACTGGAAGAACTGATGCTGAAGCTGAAACTCCAAAATCTTGGCCACCTTATGCAAAGAACTGACTCATTTGAAAAGACCCTGATACTGGGAATTATTGAAGGTGGGAGAAGAAGGGGATGACAGAGGATGAGATGGTAGGATGGCGTCACTGACTCAATGGACATGAGTTTGAGTAAGCTCCAGGAGTTGGTCATGGACAGAGAAGCCTGGTGTACTACAGTCCATGGGGTTGCAATGAGTCAGACACAACTGAGTGACTGAACTGAACTGATTGAAATCAGCTAAAGTTAGGTTTATCTGGGCTAAATTCAGCTGAACAAGTCTGGATCTCATTTGGGGGCTGGTTCAGGTCTTCTCCATTACTTTTCTGAAACTAGGCTTTAGGGATAACATGATCCTTACCTGGAAGATGCCCTTCTTCTGCAGAACACAGAGAGTAAATCATACTGAAAACTCATACTCACATCACGTCTGCCAAGTTACGGGTCAAAACAAATAATATAGCCAAGTTCAGTATCTAAAGAGCGAGAAATTATACTTTGACTAGTGGGACTTAAAAAATTACATGGCAAAGAGGTACATGTGTAGTTCTGTAGCAGGATGGAAGTGAAGATTTGGAAATAATACACTTAAGTAATATTACTTGAATAATGACGCTACATTCATTAATGAAAACTTCAATCAGTTACTGCACCAATAATGAGATTTTGGCTGAGGGTAAAAGGAATGCAGAATTGGAAGCAGAAGAGAACAGTAAAGGTTAACTTGTCCACAACATGAAAAGTGTTGATTTCATGGAAACTAGCTGCCCTCTCATAATTAAAGAAGTCAATCCTGTTCTGTTGAAATACCTGGGCTCCAGCTCACTTAGTTATATCAGAAAGGGCTCTAGTACTCACCCAGTCATGATAAGAATTGAACAATACCATTCATTCAACAATTTTTGTAATTGCAATCACAAAGTGTGTGCACATCCCCCTAACAGAGACATGTTAGTGTTTCCGATCTCATGTATGCTGAATTAAAAGGATGAGACTATAGAGCTAGGACTGCAACCCATCATATTGCTATTGTATCCTTGTCCCTCATTCTGCAACTACTTTCCTAATCAAAGCCTCTAATAAATTCCCCAGAATTCAAGTTTCAGAGTCTAATCTTTAAAATCTAGTGTTTGCCCCTGCTTGATCTCTGAATACTCTGCCTAGAATTTCAAGGCAAGAAGGGCCTTGACTATCTGCTGCTGCTTTGTCTTTGTGAGGTTTTACTAACAGGCTGCTTGTGTATGTGGTCAACCACTGCCTTTGTTTGCTTAACTGTCCCCACCTGCAATTTTATGTAAGATTGTTGATATGGTTTAGGTTCTGTTAAATAGGAAATATATTCATGAGACACTTAATAGACATAAAAATGGGGTAGAAACATTCTTTTACTTTCAAAATAGGTGGGAGTTATCTGGACAGATGAGAATTTTTAGTTTCTGATTTCCCTGAAAGTGATGCATGATTGAGGTGTTATGATGTCAGCACAATTTTCTGTAGGTTTCTGTTAGGGGAAAATTGCAACCTTCTATTTCCTTGAGACTCAGCTGCACCCCCACTCAGAGACTACCTAGATTTTCAGTTCTCCCCAAAATGTTTAAGCACTGCTACTGCTAAGTCACTTCAGTCGCGTGCAACTCTGTGCGACCCTAGAGACGGTAGCCCACCAGGCTCCCCCGTCCCTGGGATTCTCCAGGCAAGGACACTGGAGTGGGTTGCCATTTCCTTCTCCAATGCATGAAAGTGAAAAGTGAAAGTGAAGTCACTCAGTCATGTCCGACCCTTAGCGATCCCATGGACTGTAGCCAACCAGGCTCCTCCATCCATGGGATTTTCCAGGCAAGAGTACTGGAGTGGGGTGCCATTGCCTTCTCCGATGTTTAAGCACACTATTTCCTATATTACATCCCTTTTCTACCTGTGATATATTTTTTTTTCCCTTCTGATTAACTCTTGCATGATGCTACATCCCTCTCTTAATATTTTACATTCAATACCAACTTTTTCCTAAACAGGTGCTCCTGTTTTCAAGGGTCAGAATTAAAGACTCTTCTGAATTTAAAGCATTTGGGATGCTTTAAATAATCCTCTCAATAACCCACCTTCTAATATTTAGGGTTGGATGCCAGGCAAGTACACCCTGCTGTGCACACAGTTGTCTGTAGAGCTTAAGAGCCTGACTTGGCTTGGCTCTCAACGCAAATCAATCATATCAATCAACTTAACCAAGAGTTACAGATTCCACCTAGAAATACACACTTGTAAAGCAAACATATAATACAAATTCAGAATGTGTTTGATTACTTAAACTATTCTGTCATCTCTCAGTTCGTGTCAAAATATTGTGTAATGGGAATATTCAATTGTTTTGTTAATAAGCTAATTGTATGCAGGCACTTTCATAGTAACTAATTTCTCTATTCCATTTTGGGGCTCAATATAATTAGATAATACTTGCAAAATCACTTTTTACTTGAAACCAGGGAGATAGATGTCAGATCTATTAGAGGCAGATAGAAAAGACAGATAAATGTACCATGCACAAAGAGTAGCAGTGAGAGGAGAATCAGATGCTGTTGAAAATAAAGGAATTAAAGTAAGACTAATGAGGCAGTACGTTAGAAAGTCTTGAATTATAGTAGTGAAGAGGCTAAGAGTATGTTTACATATAAAACTTAAAAAATATTAATAGACCATACATTTACAGGTGCTTGAAAGAGAAACAATGGAAATGACATAGAATTGAAATCCTAATTCTAATGTTTTACATTTCTCTATTATCAATCATAACTTTCTGATATATGTAAATGACTATCCATTATTCAGTTTTCTCTTTTCTTGCCCTTTGAATTTAATTCAATAAACATTTATTAAGGGCTTATGTGGAAATCACCATGTTAGTACTATAAGGAATACAAAATTGAGTTACGCAATGTGTTTTAAGTTCTAAAGAACTTGCAATCTAATGTAGAAGACAAGTACACCTGCAACTTTATTAAAAGCTAGATCTTCAAGTAATGAGTGGAAAAGAAAGTTCCATTATATTACCCATGAATTTCAGTAAGGCAAAGATTCTGATTGTAGATATAGAGAAGTGTACATAGAGGATATGAAGTCTTAATTAGGTAGAATTTGGAAGGTGAAAATAAAAACATAATAAATTGTTTTACATAACACTTTAATATCAGGCAATTTATTCCTCATAATTTCATAATAAATTGAAAGCTATTTAAAAGTGATTTAGTAGGGGAAAACATACTTTGTTCATGTAAATGTGAATACATTATTCTTTTCAAACTACTGTGGCAATCCATTAATGGACTGTGAAATCATCAAGTAGGTACTATCTACATTAAAAATATTAACAAGAAGAGCAAAGATCAGAGTGCAAACCTGTATTTAGCATAAAAGCAAACATGAACTACTTGTTTATTATTGTGGGTGTGTGTGTGCACATTTATGTGCCTATATAATGAGTAACTGTGTAAACTCTCCTTACTATTGGATATGTTCAAAATGTTTGATCTATATGTATATTCTATGTACATATATATATATATATATATATATGCACATTATCTGTATATCTATATTGCAATCCCTCTGTATACTGTAATCAGTAGGTAAATCATAAATTTTGGATAATATACGATACTCCCAGTAAGACATCTCAATAGTGAAGCTAATTATCTTTGCTTTGTAGTTTTGTGTTGCTATGTCCCGTATATGGACTACGGGATAAGATTATTATTTTGGAGCTTTGATGTTATTTCAGGGGCTGAATTTGAGCATAGGGTGAGGTGGCTGATTGAGTCATTCCATCTCAAGAGCTATCTTTAGCTATTTTTCCTTCTTATTCATCTGTCTTCTCTCAGTTTTTTCTATTGTTTTTGTTAAAGTATTTGTTAATGTATTATTTATTCATGAGTAAGATGGATAAAACAGAAAACATGAGAAAGAACAAAGACTGAATACTCCTCAAACTTAGTAAGTGAGAACTGGCATTGATTTTGAAATTTATGGTCCCTAGGCTGACTTATTTTTCTCTCCTGTTGTCACAATTTACTTGATTCACTTATTATAATTTTTGTAGTCAACAGAAAACATAAGGCCTTGTTAAGAAAACATTATTTTATTGAAGGTCTGAAAGGAAGGAAGAGGTTTCCACTTGCCAAATCTGCCTGGTATCAACCTAGCAGTTTTCAAGGAGGTCATAACAATTTTGTAATATATGATTGTGATAACAGAAACCAAAGAATCCAAGTTCTTCTCCCAGAGAATATACACATTTTCATTAGTTTGTGCTTCTTCAGAGTGTTCCCCTATGAATTTTCTAAAGAATCGAGATAAAAACATAGAAACTCTTGAAAGTAGAAGTGTTTGTCACTCAGTTGTGTCTGATTCTGTGACCCCATGGACTAGCCCACCAGGCTCCTCTGTCCATAGAATTCTCCAGGCAAGAATTCTGGAGTGGGTAGCCATTCCCTTCTCGAGGGGATCTTTCCAACCCAGGGATTGAACCTGAGGCTCACACATTTGCAGGGAGACTCTTTACTGTCTGAGCCACGAGGGAAGCCAAGAGAAACCCTTCAGTTCAGTTCAGTCACTCAGTCGTGTCCGACTCTTTGTGACCCCATGATTCGCAGCATGCCAGGCCACCCTGTCCATCATCAACTCCCCGAGTTCACTCAAACTCATATCCATCGAGTCAGTGATGCCATCCATCCATCTCATCCTCTATCGTCCCCTTCTCCTCCTGCCCCCAATCCCTCCCAGCATCAGAGTCTTTTCCAATGAGTCAACTCTTCACATGAGGTGGCCAAAGTACTGGAGTTTCAGCTTTAGCATCATTCCTTCCAAAGAAATCCCAGGGCTGATCTCCTTTAGAATGGACTGGTTGGATCTCCTTGCAGTCCAAGGGACTCTCAAGAGTCTTCTCCAACACCACAGTTCAAAAGCATCAATTCTTCGGCACTCAGCCTTCTTCACAGTCCAACTCTCACATCCATACATGACCACTGGAAAAACCATAGCCTTGACTAGATGGACCTTTGTTGGCAAAGTAATGTCTCTGCTTTTGAATATGCTATCTAGGTTGGTCATAACTTTCCTACCAAGGAGTAAGCGTCTTTTAATTTCATGGCTGCAGTCACCATCTGCAGTGATTTTGGAGCCCCCCAAAATAAAGTCTGCCACTGTTTCCCCACCTATTTCCCATCTATCTGATAGATAGAGTTCCTGATGAACTATGGATGGAGGTTCGTGACATTGTACAGGACAGGGATCAAGACCATCCCCATGGAAAAGAAATGGAAAAAAGAAAAATGGCTGTCTGAGGAGGCCTTACAAATAGCTGTGAAAAGAAGAGAAAAGAAAAGCAAAGGAGAAAAGGAAAGATATAAACATCTGAATGCAGAGTTCCAAAGAATAGCAAAGAGAGATAAGAAAGCCTTCCCCAGCGACCAAGGCAAAGAAATAGAGGAAAACAACAGAATGGGAAAGACTAGAGATCTCTTCAAGAAAATAGAGATACCAAGGGAACATTTCATGCAAAGATGGGCTCGATAAAGGACAGAAATGGTATGGACCTAACAGAAGCAGAAGATATTAAGAAGAGGTGGCAAGAATACACAGAAGAACTGTACAAAAAAGATCTTCAAGATCAAGATAGTCATGATGGTGTGATCACTCACCTAGAGCCAGACATCCTGCAATGTGAAGTCAAGTGGGCCTTAGAAAGCATCACTATGAACAAAGCTAGTGGAGGTGATAGAATTCCAGTGGTGCTATTTCAAATCCTGAAAGATGATTCTGTGAAAGTGTTGCACTCAATATGCCAGGAAATTTGGAAAACTCAGCAGTGGCCACAGGACTGGAAAAGGTCAGTTTTCATTCCAATCCCAAAGAAAGGCAATGCCAAAGAATGCTCAAACTATCGCAGAATTACACTCATCTTACATGCTGGTAAAGTAATGCTCAAAATTCTCCAAGCCAGGCTTTAGCAATATGTGAACTTTGAACTTCCAGATGTTCAAGCTGGTTTTAGAAAAGGCAGAGGAAACAGAGATCAAATTGCCAACATTGCTGGATCATAGAAAAAGCAAGAGAGTTCCAGAAAAACATCTATTTCTGCTTTACTAACTATGCCAAAGCCTTTTACTCTATGGATCACAATAAACTGTGGAAAATTCTGAAAGAGATGGGAATACCAGACCACCTGACCTGCCTCTTGCGAAACCTATATGCAGATTAGGAAGCAACAGTTAGAACTGGACATGGAACAACAGACTTGTTCCAAATAGGAAAAGGAGTACATCAAGACTCTATATTGTCACCCTGCTTGTTTAACTTATATGCAGAGTACATCATGAGAAATGCTGGGCTGGAAGAAGCACAAGCTGGAATCAAGATTGCCGGGAGAAATATCAATAACCTCAGATATGCAGATGACACCACCCATATGGCAGAAAGTGAAGAGGAACTAAAAAGCCTCTTGATGAAACTGAAAGAGGAGAGTGAAAAATTTGGCTTAAAGCTCAACATTCAGAAAACGAAGATCATGGCATCTGGTCCCATCATTTTATGGGAAATAGATGGGGAAACAGTGGAGAAACCCTTGGAGTACACTGAATTAAAACTGAATTCTCCATCTCCTAATTCATAGTCAAAGGCCTCATTATAGGGGTAGATCTGAGGTCAGAAACATCTACAGTATAATAGGACAGACTGGGGCTCAATCATAGAGAAAATGGCTTGGCCATTTCCATTATATATTCACATGACAATGTATATTTCACTTACACTTATTTGCGCTCTAGATAATTCTCTAACTAGCTTTCTTTGTACAGATTTTTAATGAAGAAAAACAACATAGAATCCATTTAAAAAAAGTAAGAGTATCAAAATGTATAATCTATAGGATATGCTTTTTTGTGAGGTGATAATATTGAAATAAACAACAATTTCCCATTTTTTCCTCCTGTCATGCCCTGGCAACCACCATTCTACTTTTCAATCCTATGAGTTTAACTCTTTTAAATATCTCACATAAGTGGAATTATACAGTATTTGTCTTTTTGTGTTGGGCTTATTTCATTTAGAGTAATGTTCTCAATTTTCATCCATACTGCAGCATATGTCAGAATTTCCCTCCATTTTTAATACTGAAAAGTATTCAATTTTTTATGTATGTTTTATTTTGTTTATCCATTCATCTGTCAGTGGACACTTATGCTTTGGCTTTTGCTGCTATTGAATATGTGTGTGCAAATAGTCCTTTGAGTTTCTGCTTTCATTTCTGTTGAGAATATACCCAGAAGTAGAATTGTTGGAACATATGTTAATTATATTTTTAATGTTTTAGGAATTGTCATACTATTTTCCATACTGGCTCTTAAAAGGTATGACAGCATATCTTTTAAAAATGAATTATCCTCTGTTTATTCATCCTTTCACCTTCCCAACTAGATTATGATATCAGTGGTTCAGGTAGGGATTGGTAATGAAACTCTGTTACTATTACAACTATATTGACATAAATAAGCATAGTATCGGAGAAGACAATGGCACCCCACTCAAGTACTCTTGCCTGGAAAATCCCATGGATGGAGGGGTCTGGTAGGCTGCAGTCCATGGGGTCGCTAGGAGTCGGACACGACTGAGTGACTTCACTTTCACTTTTCACTTTCATGCATTGGAGAAGGAAATGGCAGCCAACTCCAGTGTTCTTGCCTGGAGAATCCCAGGGACGGGGGAGCCTGGTGGGCTGCCGTCTATGGGGTCGCACAGAGTCGGACACGACTGAAGTGACTTAGCATAAGCATAGTACACAATAAATAAATACTGATTTGATCACTTATCTCTCAGTAAACATTTATTGAACATTACTTATGTTTTATAAATATTTTTAGAGGTTAAACATATTGGAATAAGCCAGCCAGAAAATCTTTGCCTTCCTTTAGTGTGGGAGATGAATATTAAACAAATAAATATAAAATATATTATCAGCTAAATTATACTGATATTTTAATAAACTACAATAAAGGAATGAAGAGTGAGTGAAGAGTTTTGATGGGATAGGCAGGCAAAGTCGCTATGACTATGTGATATTTGAGTAGAGAATGAATAAAGTTGATTAGTTGGAAGGGTCACAGATCTCTAGAGATGGGATAAGAAATGGATATCTGAGTAGCTTATTCTTTCTCAATGATATATTTGTTTTTATGACCAGTTTCTGCTATATATTAAATTCATTCTAAATACTGTGCAAGAATTGGAATTGGATTAGCAATATAAGCCTTTAAAATTTGGATTTTATGTTTTGCTTTCATTTTCTATTATGTTGAACATGTAGATATGCAGTAACAATTTGCTCTGAAGAATATTGTGAATTTCATGGTTATGTATATCTATGATAATGTCAGACATCTCATTAAATTTCCTAATTTCTTCTTTGACATGTAACTAAACAATGTTTTACTAACTTTAGTCACTAGGCCAGAAAACGTGGAAAATTCAGCAGTGGCCATAAGAACGGGAAAGATCAGTTTTCATTCTAATCTCAAAGAAGGCAATGCCAAAAAGTAATCAAGTTACATATAATTGCACTCACTTCACATGCTAGCAAGTTTATGCTCAAAATCCTTCAAACTAGGCTTCAGTAGTACGTGAACCAAGAACTTCCAGATGTACAAGCTGGATTTTAAAAAGACAGAGGAACCAGAGATCAAGCTGCCAACTTCTACTGTATCACAGAAAAAGCAGGGGAATTAAAAAAAAAAAAAAAAAGCTATTTCTGCTTCATTGTCTATGCTAAAGCATTTGACTATGTGGATCACAACAAACTGTGGAAAATTCTTAAAGAGACCGAAATACCAGATGAACTTACTTGCCTCCTGAGAAATCTGTATGCAGATCAAGAAGCAACAGTTAGAACCAGACGTGGAACAACTGACTGGTTCAAAATTGGGAAAGAAGTAGGTCAAGGTTGTGTATTGTCACCCTGCTTATTTAACTTATATGCATAGTACATCATGTGAAATTCCAGCTGGATGGCTCACAAGTGGGAATCAAGATTACTGGGACAAATATCAAGAACCTCAGACATGCAGATGATACCACCCTAATAGCAGAAAGTGAAGAGGAAGTAAAAAGCCACTTGATGAAGGTGAAAGAGAAGAGTGGAAAGGCTGACTTAAAATTGCACATTCAAAAAATGAAGATCATGGCATCTGGCCCCATTACTTCATGACAAATAGATCAGGGAAAAGTGGAAAGAGTGTCAGACTTATTTACTTGGGTTTCAAAATCACTGTGGATGGTGACTGCAGCTATGAAATGAAAAGATGCTGTCTCCGTGGAAGAAAAGCTGTGACCAACCTAAACAGTGTATTATAAAGCAGAGACATCATTTTGCTGACAAAGGTCCTTCTAGTCAAAGCTGTGGTTTTTCCAGTGCTCATGTACAAATATGAGAGTTGGACTATATAGAAAGCTGAGTGCTGAAGAATTGATGTTTTTGAATTATGGTGCTGGAGAAGACTCTTGAGAGTCCCCTGGACAGCAAGGAGATAAAATCAGTCTATCCTAAAGGAAATCAATCCTGATATTCATTGGAAGAACTAATACTTAAACTAATGCTCCAATACTTTGGTTATCTGATTGGAAGAGCCAACTCACTGGAAAAGTCCCCAATGCTGGGAAAGATTGAGAGCAACAGGAGAAGAGGACGACAGAGGATGAGATGGTTGAATGGCATCACTAACTAGATCATCATAGTCTGAGTAAACTCCAGGAGATAGTGAAAGACAGGGAAGCCTGGCATGCTGCAATTCATAGGGTCACAAAGAACTTGACATGACTTAGTGACTGAACAACAACAAATAAATTTTAATATAACTTTCAAATATTTAATATTCAAAATATACTACAAAAATGAACTGTCTTTCAGTTACTAAATTTTTATTATATTTAGCACTACTTTCTTTCTTAAATAGATTATCTGTTGCTATTTCTCGTGCATATGTGGGTGTATGTGTATAATGTATTAATATACAATATTACTAGTAGTTTGCTAGAGCAGCCATAGAAAAATACCACAGACTGAGTGACTTAAGAGAAATTTCTTTGTGGATAAATCTGGTGGCTGGAGTCCAAGATTAAGGCTTAGTTTCTTCTAAGACCTCTTTACTTCATTTGTAGATGTAGATTTCTTGTTGTGTCCTTATTTTCTGTGTGTTCATCTCTGGTGTGTCTTTGTGTGACTGTCTCCTCTTCTCCTAAGGATAGTAGTCAGATTGAAATAGGGTCCACCCTAACAACTTTATTGTAACTTAACCACATCTTTGAAGGCCTGATATCCCAAAACACTCACATTTTGATGTACTAGGGGTTTGAACTCAATGCTTGAATTCAGAGGGTAGACAATTCATATATATGTATATGTGTGTATAAATATATCTCTCTATATATAGTTATATATATAATGTCTTATTACCTTATTGTGAATAATTTTCTTATTCTCAAAACCACCTAAGACAAGATGAATACTTATAAAACATTGAATTACTTATCCTAAAAATAATAGGTAAAAAACAAAGTCCTTGGACAGAAAATAGTGAAGTGAATATGTGTATTAATATATTCCTCCTGAAATAGCTCCTAAAATGTTTAGATGTGAATTATATATTTTATTACTAATACAGACTTCCAATATATAATATGAAGTGATATAAAAATAAAACATTTGCAAAAAGAAGATGAAAATTAAAGAGAAAATAATTATCTTAGCAAACTGCATTTTTTTAAATATGAAAGCAAAATTCACTACACTTCTGTAGGACAACTCTTAAATGTTAAAAAAAAAAACTTTGTAGTTCTAAAATATAACCTTTAATATTGTTGGTTAAAATTGTATTAGTTTCATCAATTTATGTTCTGTGGTTTTACGTATGGCTGGTTATGATTACTTACGTGTAGGTCATAAAAACTCAGTGTGTTTTCCAAGCAGTCAAATTGCCTGTCAGCTGCTAAAGGGGCAGAATTAATGAAAAACTTACTTTATAGTCTAAAGAATAGCAGCTGGGGTCTGTTTTAACAAGTCCCGGGAAACATACATGGAGGGAAATTCTTTGTGGCTAGACTTATATCCTGCCTGTCTCTACAAAATTCTACTGGTTGAGTTGAACAGTCAGACAAAAATCAAGGACATTGTAATAGTTTTGCGCATCACTGATTACTAGTAAAAGAGGACAATTTTCCATTCATCTTCCACTATGGAAAAGTGTAATATGTTCCACCAAAGTCCTTTTCCCCCTAGTATATAGCTGGATCACATTGCTGAGCCTCCCTTGCATTTAGATGCAGCCATGTAAATTAATTCTTGCCACTGCATTATGGAAACTAGTCAAATGCGCTACTTCCAGGCCTGAACCTTCTCCATTATGAATGTCTTTTTTTCTTTCCTAATACATCCACTGAGAGTACTCAGAGCAGTTCAGAAGACCTGGAAGAAGACTGAATAATAAGACAAAAGGAGCCTGAATCTTATAATTATCATATAGCCCATCAGTCAATCAGGCTTCCCTGGTGGCTCAGACAGTAAAAAATCCGCCTGCAATGCAGGAGGCCTGGGTTTGATTCCTGGGTTGGGAAGATGCCCTGGAGGACAACCCACTCCAGTATTCTTGCCTAGAGAATCCCCATGGACAGAGGAGCCTGGCAGTCTACCTCCATGGGGTCACAAAAAATCAGACACAATTGAGAGACTAAGCACAGTGAGCACAGCCCATCAGCCAATCACTAGTATTACTATGTAAATTAGAAAAAAATTGTAGTAAATGTCAGATATTTTTAGATTTACTATTAATTATAGTTAGCTGCTTTAGAAAAATGTATCCACTTAAGATTGAATTAACTTATTAGGAAAGCTACCTGATAATCTAACATAGTGGTCTCCATAGGGATGAAGAAGAATCAATTGAGGAGGTATGAAATTTAAAAAATTTTTCTAAATGTTTTTTAATTTGAAAGGAAGAACTCTTTCCTGTCATTTTACATATACCTTATAGTATGTAACTGTTAAATAGACATATATTTTTTGTGATAAAAGTCAAAAAATTTGTTAGTTAATGCGACATAATTAAAAAGATGTAGGTATCTCTGATCAGAGATCCGACTCAATTGTAAAGTTTCAAAATTTTTTACTTTTGAAAATTTGAGTAGTGTAGCATATCAAAAATATTATGCCATTTCAAGAAGCTTGAAAAGTATAAAACATAAGGACATTTGATAGACTTAGTTTATCAAAATCAGCTAGTTTATATCACTATTGTTTTAATTAATATTAATACAAGAAAGCATCATTGTTTATTATCCACTTATTGAATCTAAAATGGCCTTATAACTTTCTTTGACCAATAAAAATATAGTGGAAGTATCACTGTGTGAATTCTGATCCGAGGTCTCAGGGTGACTTGAATTTTTCTGCACTTATCCTTTTGGTAACTGGCTGCCTAGATCACAAGTCTAGCTTTGACTCCTGAGAATGAGAGACTATAACAGAGAACAATCCTGACTCCATATTGTATCTGTTTCTTTAGTTTTAACCTTTGTGTTCTATTGTCTATGCCTAGTCATGCTGACTCTGCACCTTTGTGAAGGAATGGTGCCTGAATTCTGAAATATACATAGTAGCTCTTTCTCAAGTCTTTGCCCTCTATTTGATCTTTCATTTATATAGAGATAAAAAGGTGCATAAGGGAAAATATTTGTCTTATTGAAGGTTTATAGAACATCGCAACCAGACCTACCTGAATAGGGTGCAAGAACAAAGGATTTTCATTTCCCCTCTGGGATCTGGCTGGCACCAAGAAGTTTGCCAACAGCCAGCCACATGCCTCCTTTTTAACATAAAAAGTCCCTAATTCTAACCCAAGTAAGACGGTTCTTCAGGACACTAGTATGCCATCAATCTGCTGACTTCCTGAATAAAGTCACTATTCCCAGGAAGGAATGATGCTAAAGCTGAAACTCCAGTACTTTGGCCACCTGATGCAAAGAGTTGACTCATTGGAAAAGACTCTGATGCTGGGAGGGATTGGGGGCAAGAGGAGAAGGGGACGACAGAGGATGAGATGTCTGGATGGCATCACTGACTCGATGAACGTGAGTCTCAGTGAACTCCGGGAGTTGGTGATGGACAGGGAGGCCTGGCGTGCTGCGATTCATGGGGTCACAAAGAGTCGGACACAACTGAGCGACTGATCTAATCTGATCTGATCTGATCTGATTCCCTGCCCCAACACCTTGTTTCGATTTACTGGTCTCTCATGATGCAAGCAGTGCAAACTCGGTAACAAGACCATATACAGAAAATGATCCAGCTTTCCTAAACTTCTCAGCCATCCCAGTGACCCTAAGGGGCAAAATATTCTAACTAATCACAGCCCATACTGTTGACTTGAAAATAGTAAGCAAATAAAAAACTGTTTTTTAAGCCACTAATTTTGGGATGATTTGCTACACTGCAAAAATTAACTGATACATATGTTATTATAGAAGGCATGTATTACAAAGGTAAAAGATGCATTGTGATAAGAACCTCAAAGTTGATTTTAGTTAAAATTAATATTTTAATAACTAATTATAACAATTATACATAATGTTAATAAATAATTGAAATAAATATGCTATATCTTATAATACCCAAATACAATACCTTTAAAAAGTAATTTTACTAACTAAAAAGTTGATCATTGGAGTTAATGATCTCACCAGTTTTACACTCCCTAGGAAAGTGGTATATACATCCCCACCTTTGCATTCCATTACTATAGTTGAAGTGAATGTCCCAACTCCATGACTTTGGGCTTGGATGTGTTACTTACATTGGACACTAGGATGTTAGCAGAACCGAAGGGAACAAATACTCATAATGCATTTGTGTGGATGATTTATCCTTTTACACTTTAATGCTTTATCTTTCTTATGTTTCATGAGTGGAACATACCCGTGCTTCCAGACTAAATCCTAAACTGAGAGATGTGAAGATTTATCCTAGTTTATACACCTATCACCATCCTGAAGTAGACATTCCCAGGTTAAGACCATCCTAAGTCACTTGCAACCCATAAACATTAAAATATATTGCATTTTGAGATTTTTTTTATTCAATATTATGATGATAGTTGCTGGTAATAGTCTAATAGACATATCTATATTCAAAAATAAATGTAAGTGCATAAAAGCACAAAAAAGATTCTGAAAAATAGAAAAAATCTATTTCCCTTGTTTATTAGTATTCTGTGCTCATTTTATATATATATATGTTTGTGTGTCAAGCTTAGTCATGTCTGACTCAGGCACGGCACAACACACACACACACACACACACACACACACACACACATATGTATAATGAGAACAGCACACAATAAACAATGGAACAGATTTTTTCTATTTTTCAGAATCTTTTTTGTGTTTTTATGCACTTACATTTATTTTTGAATATAGATATGACTATTCGATTTTCTATTACCAGCAACTATCATTATAATATTGAATAAAATAATCTCAAAATACAATATATTCTTATGTTTATGGGTTGCAAGTGATTTTTTTGTTCATTATATATATATATATAAATATATAACAAGTCTACTGCTACTGAACAATCTGATCTAGAAAATAATCATAAGAAATAAATTAACCCTCTCAACCACTATAATTTTTATTTATTTTTTAAAAATCAGTACCTGATTATTTATCAAACAATCATATTTTTATGACACCACTCAATAAAACTGAATGCTCTCCTGGACAGACAAAAGGAAAGTGAAGTCGTTCAGTTGCATCCAACTCTGCGACCCCATGGACTGTAGCCTACCAGGCTCCTCCTTCCATGGGATTTTCCAGGCAAGAACACTGGAGTGGTTGCCATTTCCTTCTCCAGGAGATCTTCCTGACCCAGGGATTGAACCCGGGTATCCCACATTGCCAGCAGATGCTTTACGATCTGAGCCACCAGGGAAGTCAGGGAAAATCAAAACCATCTTAAATTCATAAAAACAAAAATGTTTCTACTATGAAGATGCAATCTTTTAGTTTGTTCTCATGCAGAAAGTAGAAATGATATTCTATTTATTTACTGATATAAAATATGGTTAAATTTTCAATCTCCTTCAATGTAATTTTCGGTTAATACTAAACTCTTTGATGGTGTGTGCCCAGTCACTCAGTCATGTCTGACTCAGAGAAGCCTGGCAGGCTATAGTCCATGGGATTTTTCCAGGCAAGAATACTGGACTGAGTTGCTATTTCCTACTCCAGGGGATCTTCCAGACCCAAAGATCAAAACCTGCATCTCGAATGTCTCCTGCCTTAGCAGGCAGATTCTTTACCACTAGCACTATCTGTGAAGCCCAGGCATTGATGATAGTAATCATATCTATATATTTCTATATGTTAAAGGACATTTAATGCATTGTTCTGCAATGAGTTCTCTACAAATCAATGATTTTCAAATTTATATGTTAACTGATACCATCAAGATCATCTAAGATGATGCCAGAGCCTCATTCCAGGTCTACTGAATCAGGACCTGTAGGGCTGTATCCTGCATCTGTGTATTTAACAAGATCTTCATGTAATTTGTAAGCAACATTTCAGAGTCAACACCCTCAATATTTCTCAGTGATTCACTTGATACATTTTGCCTCTTTGTCATAAACACCGTCTCTTCCTCCTCTTCCAGAACACAAGTATTTTGCATATCAATTCTTCAAAATCCATCTTCCACTTTCATACCAGCTCAAGCCTTAAAAATGGATATATGAATATGGCCTCTATTATTAAACACTGATATTCTTGCAGGGAGAATACAAACAGATTTATAATTATTTGATGATTTCAATTATTCAATATTATATAAAGTAGACGACACTTACTTTATCATTTTTACTTGAAATTTTTATTGAGGTAACTGTGAATTCACATGCAGCTGTAAAAATAACACATAGAATACAAATTCTATGAAAACTTTACTCAGATTCCCCTAAGAGTAACATTTCAAACTATGGTGCAATATCACAACCAAGAATTGGTGTACATATAAGTCATCAATAGGAGAAGGCAATGGCACCCCACTCCAGTACTCTTGCCTGGAAAATCCCATGGATGGAGGAGCCTGGTAGGCTGCAGTCCATGGGGTCGCTAAGAGTCGGACACGACTGAGCGACTTCACTTTCTCTTTTCACTTTCATGCATTGGAGAAGGAAATGGCAACCCACTCCAGTGTTCTTGCCTGGAGACTCCCAGGTACGGGGGAGCCTGGTGGGCTGCCGTCTATGGGGTCACACAGAGTCGGACACGACTGAAGTGACTTAGCATAGCATAGCATAAGTCATCAATATTATTTGCATTTTCTCAGTTTTACGCATCCTCACGTATGTTTCTGCGTAGTCTATGTTTCCACCATCCCAGTCCAGATACTGACCAGTTGGATCACCATGAATCTCTCATGTTGCTTTTTTGTAACAGCTTTCTCCCTCCCACCCTGTCCATCTCCCCAAGCCCTGGAGAACACCCATTTCTCAAATTTTGGAATGTTGTCACTTGGAAATGTTATATAATTAATCGTGTGACTGACTTATAGGATTGGCTGTTTTTACTCAGCATAAGTCTCTGTTACACATATCAGTACTCATTTCTTTGTATCGTTGAGTAGTATTCCACAGTGTTTAGGTTCCACAGTTCGTTTAATGATTCGTCAGTTGAAAGATGTCTGAACTGTTTTCAATTCCTGGCTATCATTTTAAAAAGCTGCTATAAACATTTGCATTCAGATTTTTGTGTGAACATAGGTTTTCATTTCTCTGGGATAAATGTTCAAGAGTGCAACTTCAGGGTCAATAAATGTTTACCTTTTAAGCCAACTGCCAAATTAGTTTCCAAAAGGCTTGTAACATTTTCATTACCAACAGCTAATAATGAGTGATTCAGTTTCTCTACATCTTCACTGACATTTGGTATTATCTCTGTATGATATTGTGGCCATTCTAGTGTGTATGATATTTCATTATAGTTTTAATTTGCATTTCCCTGATGAATAAACTTGTTGAATACATTTTCATGTGTTTACTTAATATCTACTTAACATTCTTCAGTGAAGTGTCTGTTCATTTCTTTAGCCCATGCTTTTCACTGTTGAGAGGATGAGATGTTTGGATGGCATCACCAATTCAATGGACATGAGTTTGGGCAAGCTCCAGGAGTTGGTGATAGACAGGGAAGCCTGGCATGCTCCAGTCCATGGGGTTGCAAAGAGTTGGACACAACTGAGTGACTGAAGGCTTTCCTGATAGCTCAGTTGGTAAAGAATCTGCCTGCAATGCAGGAGTCCCTGGTTCAATTCCTGGGTTGGGAAGATCTGCTGGAGAAGGGATAGGCTACCCACTCCACTATTCTTGGACTTCCCTTGTACTCAACTGGTAAAGAATCCACCTGCAATGCAGGAGACCTGGGTTTGATCCCTGGGTTGGGAAGAAAACTGAACTGAGAGTCTTTACACATTCTAGTATGCAATTTGCAAATATTTTCTAATTTATCATTTTTAAGATGGATATAAAGCATTGAAAATATTTGTCATGTATGCATTTTGCAAATATTTTCTCCTAATTTATCATTTTTAAGAAGATGGATATAAAGTATTTTATTTGATTCTCTAAGATTATAATGGAGACAAAATAAGAAATTTGAATGTCAATTTGAAACTAAACTTATGTAATAGAGAAAAGACAGATCAAGTAAAATTCAAGTAAATATTATTTACATAAAATTGAAAAGAGAATTAGACAAATTTGATAAGCCCCTTCATCTAGTTCTTTCACAATGTTCTATTCCATATTTAATGACAGTGAAGGATGTTAAATACCCAGAGTTAGGAGAAAATAAGAGGATTTTGAATTTGATATACAAGATAATTCATGAATAATACACAGAATTTGGCAAGGATTTTTTTTTTATCTTAAAGACCCCTACAAATGTCAAAAGAATCCATAGAAAATTAGAAAATTTCATCCTAATCACTGCCTTTCTCTTTTTCTAAGACACTATTTTATTGGCAAATACTCTTAAAATTGAAAAATGTACATTTCATTATCACAGTGTTCTTAGAATGCTCCAGGATTTTTTTAAAAATATTATTAAATGTATGATTAATTTTAAAATCTATGGTATCTAAGAAACAAGAAAACTTAGTAAATTTGTGGTGCTTTATAAGATGTCCCAAATACTCTTATTTATTTTTATTTTAGACTTATCACTAGTTCAAAATTACTGTAATCCAACTAAGACAAGAGATGCATTTACATTTTATTCCATCACTCTGTGTTTATGTCTCAAAAAATGAAAAGAAACACAAAATATATGAAGCGGTTCATAAATGGGTAAGTATTACTAAAGAAAATAAGGGATTTTTTACATGATAAAAACAACATACTAATAAAGGTGAAATGAAGGAATACCATTTAGGAAGTCAGAAAACTTACTGTAATTTTGAGCAAGGGTTTTATTGAGAGAAAAAAATGAAATAAAATAAAACTGATATGAATCTCAGCTCTGCTAATTTGGTCAATCTTAACTCCCTATGTATATCAACTTCTCATTTATAAAGTGGCATAACACTTTAGGTTGAATAAACGGGAGACTTTATTATTATAGGTAATAATACGGGTTATAGACAATGATAAAGAGGGGTAGTCAGAGTTGTTTTTAATTAATTAGGACAACGTGAGCAAGGCCTTGAGAAATAAAATTAAGAAAAGATACAAAAAGTAACTATGGAAGTCTTATAGAAAAACTGGAATGACATGTATCCTAAAAAACTGGGTAAGAATTTTAGAAAAGAGGGGAATCAATGGAAGTGTTTAGACAAAGAAAACACTAAAGCCAAGTCACAAAGAAATATTGATAGCTAGGAACAGAAGACAGAGGCCCTCTAGTACCAGGCAGTGGGCTTTGATGTGTTTGGGTAGGCATAGCATTCAGGACATGATACGCTAAAACTGATTCTGTGGCATATTGAATATATTAAGCCCAAGGACTTTGAGAAAATGGCAGAAGCAGGAAGGTCATTCAAACCTTCCCACTCTATGCCCTTTTCCCCAGAAAGGAGTCATAAAACTCTCATGTGAGAGCTATCCTCCCTTTATCTAAAGGGAAAAAAAAAAAAAAAATCCTTATCTCCAGAGACAGAAAGATGCCAGAAGAATCTGAAGGAACAAACAGGCTTTGTGACTTTTCCCTCGTTTACTACATTTACTTCATATTCTTTGACCTCACACCATTTTTTTACTTTATGCTCTCCATATTACATCATATTTCTCCATGGCAGTGTACTTGTCATCAAAACTAGCAATAAAATACTCCAATTTAACCATTTTATCTGAAGAATATATATAGATATATTCTAATATATTTATAACTGATATTATAAATATATATATATATATATACACATGTATACATATCTGTATAACTGAATCACTGTGCTGTAAACCTGAAACTAAAACAATATTGTAAATCAAGTATACTTTAATAAAAGAAAAACAGAACAAAGCAAAACAGAAGTCAGCTTTACAATTTTTCAGGCCTTGATTTCCTTATGAGGGGTCCCATGCTATGAAAAATTTATATAAAATAAATTCATATGTTTTTCTTTTTTTTTTTTTTTAATTTGTGTTAGTCTATTTGTTTTTCTCCTGCTAATTTAATTTGTCTCTATCAGCTTAGTTTTCAGATAGCCAGGATCTCTAAGAGGGTTGAGGATAACTCCTCCACCTACACCCACAGTAGAAAACCCTCTGAAAGTTTTTGTATGGGTTGGCAAAAGGATAAATACATTGGTTTGGCAGTAGTGCCCAAAAAGTGGATGAATAAATGAGCCATTTTAAGAAATCATCAGAAAATCCAAAAACGTATGCTTAAATTCCAGGTCAAGTAAAAGAACTTGACTTAACATATTCAATATGCCGCAGAATCAGTTTTAGCATCTCATGTCCTGAAGGCGATGTCTACCCAAGCACATCGAAGCCCACTGCCTGGCACTAGAGGGCCTCTGTCTTATGTCCTTAGCTATCAGGTTTCCCTTTGCTAAGGGAAAGTGATAAAGTACCTTCAGTTCAGTTCGGTCGCTCACTGGTGTCCGACTCTGCGACCCCATGAATCGCAGCACGCCAGGCCTTCCTGTCCATCACCATCTCCTGGAGTTCACTCAAACTCATGTCCATTGAGTCAGTGATGCCATCCAGACATCTCATCCTCTGTCGTCCCCTTCTCCTCCTGCCCCCAATCCCTCCCAGCATCAGAGTCTTTTCCAATGAGTCAACTCTTCGCATGAGGTGGCCAAAGTACTGGAGTTTCAGCTTTAGCATCATTCCTTCCAAAGAACACCCAGGGCTGATCTCCTTTAGAATGGACTGGTTGGATCTGCTTGCAGTCCAAGAGACCTTAGTGATCTTAAACAGTCAATATCCATGAGCTCAAAAAGGTGACTGCTTAATTATATGTACTTTTATCTCAATATTTAGCACTTGATTTAGTTGGTAGGGTCCAGGTCTTAATAAATAGTAAAACTAGTTCTGCAAGGTGAACTGTATTTCCAGAAAATAGAGTTTTCTTGAAAAAAAGAAAGAGGTTGCCATTCAGAGAAGCCTCTGCAAGGACATCCCGTTATACTCTGAGAATTTCAATGGAAAATGGAAAGGAAATCCTCTGAAATATGTTTATCAGCAAATGACCTGATCGGCTATGATTCATCACAGGCAGATCACGGCTGTGTAAATCAGAACATCCCAGGAAGTAAGTTTAAATGGATTTGAGATTATTGACACTTTTTATTAAAGTTCTCTCATAACTCAGGGAAGGAAAATATAATGCCCCAAATGTTGCACTTTTAAAACTTCATAGGTTATCTTATTTAAAACAGAAAACTTTCTTATTTTAGGCTTCTTTATAAACAGCTTAAGCCAGTACGGTTTAAAAGTAGAGCTGACAATTTTTAAAGACTCTTTCTGAGATTGTATGCCATTTTTTGGAGCACTGAATGCTTCCTATCGCAGACTTGATCAGTCCAAGGCAGCTCTCTTGGTAGCTTCCTCAGTTATGAGACAGAATGATATAATACACCATCTGAGGACAAGAAGCAGTGAGAACAGCAGCTCCAAGTACACTAAAAGTACTTAGGGTCCTCTTACTTTAACACTGAAGAAAATAGACATTTGTTTTTACAGAGTAATCAGCTTGGAAGCCTTTGTCTTTAGGCAAAACATTTTGAAAATGATCCCTGCTTTGGGAGAAATACCCTGGTGGAGTCAGATTTCCTAATTTGCAAACCTTGGTTGACCCCAGTTCTTTGAATGACCTTAAATGTGAATCTTGAATACGTCGTTTCAGTTGTACTAATTAGCTTTACATACTTAAGCACCATATGCAAATTTATGTAAATAATATTCTTTTTTTTTTTCTAATGTAAAGTCAAATAAATATGCATGCCCTAGATTCTTTCAAAGGAAGTTTCAAATTTGTTTATGTTAGAGGCCCTTTCACTTTGGTCTTCTAATGATCCCAATAAGTGGAAAATAATTACTTTTGATATTTTAATGTAACCCTGTAACAATAAATTCTAAGTCTTCTGATTAACTTTCATAGGAGGCATGCTTCAGTCTTTATTTCCTCAATTTTCAGATAGAATCTGATAGCTCTGTTTTCATTAACTGGCTTTGATAGTCTTCCTTGCTAGATTTCCAACAGATAGAATAAAGATATCAGAAAGTTCAACTAAGATCATGAAATGTTAAGACACTAATATTTCCTTATTATCAGGGACCTCCAGGGTTCTTTTTATCTCTTTCCACAGAGTCAGTCAACCTTTATTTGTGTTATAGGCCATTAAACCAAGTCTATTTGAGCAATTAAGACAAAATGAATTCAATAAAAATGTACAATAAAGTACCTCACTAGGCTAATTCTAATTTAAATATAGTATTTGAAAATAGTGGTTTGTCCAAATTATGGAAAAACTTTTATTAACAAATGTGTTACACTTATACTATACGTGGCACACCAAGAATAGCATAAGTTTATTATTTTGTTTATTTGGAATTCACAGTGGTCACCTAAATCTTATTTGTAATTGGGAATTAGAGTTTATGCAGCCTTATCTATAACTGGAGAGATTTATAATGTTCTGATTACAGCAGAAAAGTGTAAAGAGCATGCACACAGGCACACACAGCACAGAATATCCTATAGGAATTTCCTATACATTCAGTTCCAACATGAAAATATATAAACTAAAATAATATATGGGATAAGTTTTAACGGCACAACAATCCTTATTATGAATCAGTACATATAGCTAAAGGCAATCTCTCTTCTGGTCTTCTTGAAAACTTACATTACTTGTTAGCATTTGAATGAATATTTTTGAGTTATAAGGGCTGATATACCAACTGCAAAGAATTTTGACTCTTTTTTCTGTAATTAATATTTTTCATATTGTTACATCTTCACTATTTTAGATAGTTCTATTTCAGTTATTGCAGAAATTACTCACATATCCCCAATATATGATTTAAAACATCTATTTCTACTACTATTGTTAACAGTGAGATATGATCTTTTGCTCTTTTACTTCACTTCATAAAGTTATATGACACTTGAAAATAAGCAAAAAGGATATGGCATGTACTTTTAATGTTATAATGGTTTATTGTTTTGCAAGTATACCCAAGGATTGTTTAATTTTCCAGGAGAATATCCCTGGGCTTGGTATTGCTATTTAACTAGAGTTATGTGTTAATTTGTAGATTTCTAATCAGTAGAAAACATAAGTTGTGGTTTTAATGCCTTGTGGCTTGTTAATCAGTTTTGTATGCAATTTAAGAACCTTATTTTTATATCCATATGTAAAAGCATATCCTTTCTGATGGCTATATAATCTTCTATCCTAAAAGTCTTTTGAAATTATCTTATTACTCTACTGGTTTTCTCATTAATTAATGAGTTCAATAAAATATCTTACATGAGTCCATTCTCTATTTGTATGAGAGTCATGAAACTACAGTTTGACAACTCAAGATTCTATTTCCTTCCAAGCTGTGAATGCCTCATTTATATACAAACAAATTCTCCTTTTAAAGAAATTGAAATATTCTAGATAAACCTAAAGTTTAAACCCTTTCTCCCCTCTTCTCTAAACCTGCATTATGCTACCAAATTAGGTGACTCCCCAGACATAACTACTGTTATTAGTTTGGTGTTTATCCACTGTGACATTTTCCATGCATTTACACATATCCATATGTGCTTATGTAATTTAAATAGTAGCAAACTTGTGGTTCCCAGATGTCTCAGTTGTAAAAAATGTGCCAGCTACTACAAGAGATGCAGGAGACATGGGTTTGATCCCTGGGTTGGGAAGATCCCGTGGAGGAGGAAATGGCAACCTATTCCAGTATTCGTGCCTGGAAAATCCCACAGATAGAGAACTCTGGCAGGTCACAAATTAGCGACTGAGCACAAACTTGTGACAGACTTACACACCAGACTGGTTAGACAGGTAACCTCATCATTAAATACTGAAAACAGAGTATTTTGCCAAACTATTCAATGGGGTAGTTCAATGGAGAAACATAGTTTTCAAGGGTTAAATTCTAGTCATCAAGGTTGAGGGAAATAGCGTATAGAAAAAAATTTACCCCTGAAAACATGTTTGGTTTACATGTACAACACCGTAGAAATTTTTAGCAGTTTCTCTATGTTACATTTAATATATTTCTTTGAAATATCATTTAACTCTCTCATTTAATTCTTTTTTTTTTTAGTTTTCTGTTTTTTTTAAATTTTATTTTATTTTTAAACTTTACAATATTGTATTAGTTTTGCCAAATATCGAAATGAATCTGCCACAGGTATACATTTTTTTCATAGTTTCATTTTTCTTTCTTAGAATAAAATTTGAAATACTGTCTCTCTTGCCCAAGGCACAAAGCTCATAGAGCTAAGTGGTAGATGTTAAATTTTGCAGTCTTCTATTTTATATAAACAATTCTGAGAAAATTTTGTGGAGGTTTTTTTTTTTAAATTTTATTTTATTTTTAAACTTTACATAATTGTATTAGTTTTGCCAAATATCAAAATGAATCCATCACAGGTATTTTATAAGTTAAAATTGTGCTTTATGATACTCTCTACTGCAGCATATTGATCTTTTTGAAATGTAAATCAGATCACATTTCTCCAATCTTTTTACTGTGGCATTTTTCATCTCTCATTACATTTAGGATCCCTAAGGAGAGAAAAGTTTTTGGCACATAGAACACACGTGGTAAATACCTGTCAAGTGAATGGATTGTTGTTTACTGAAGGGAATCAACATATGGTTAGTCTATCAATGTTGTATTAATGCATTTTGGAAATTGTGAAATATCTATTGGTTTTGAAAAGACACATATATACTTATTAATATAGACAATTGAATTGTTTCACTGAAATATTTGATATGTTTAATTAGTTTTTGGTCTATTTGCCCTATTGCTTTCTGAAAAAAGTAATAAAATAACTCACTAGAGTTGTGGATTTGTCACTATAGCAGTTGTCACTTCTTGAAACTTAAAGCAATTTAAAATAAAATTTAGGTGCAAGAAGATTTGTATCTGTTACATTACTTTGATATGTTGCTATTTGTAGGGCTTTCCCAGTGGCTCAGCTGGTAAAGAATCTGCCTGCAATGTGGGAGACCTGGGTTTGATCCCCGGGTTGGGAATATCCCCTGGAGAAGGGAACAGCTACCCACTCCAATATTCTGGCCTGGAGACTTCCATAGACTGTATAGTCCATGGGGTCACAAAAAGTTGACTTTTACTCACTCACTTATTATTGTTATGGGCTATGTCTCTTTATAGCATTTAAGGAATTTTGCCCTGAATTTGATTTTGGAATTTTTGTTTTGTTCTGTTTTTATTTGAGCTTTTGTTTTAAATCATTGAGAACATTAATGAGAACTAATATGTATCTTTATTCCAACTGGTACCTACTTTGTGTTTTCTATTTGCCATATCTTATTGTATGTATGTGTTCAGTCACGCATCCGTTTCTGATGCTCTGCAACCCCATGTACTGTAGCTTGCCAGACTCCTCTGTCCATGGGATTCTCCAGGCAAGAATACTGCAGTATCCTGCTAGGGATCTCCCAAACTCAGGGACTGAATCCATGTCTCCAGTGTCTCCTGCATTGGCAGGTGGATTATTTACCACTGAGTCACATGGGAAACCCATATCTTATCATTACTATTGTACTTTCCTTCCTATTTTTGGATAAGGGTTGAGTGATCTCTGATTTCCCATTCTATTCATTTGAAGGGTATAATCTCTGACTATGTATCCCTAAATGCATGGCATGCTTACCTATTATTGCATTTTTCAAATATTAAGTGTTAAGGAGTGTCCATAGCTATCTCCTACCAAGACAAGATTTGGAATGCTTTTACTTCATCTCTTTTCCCTATTCAACCCACAAACCACAATGGTTATTATTGAAGAATTTTATTTTATATTGTTAGAATTTATTTTTGTTTGTTTACAATCAACAATGTTTTACCTCACATCTCTGGGACTTAAATTTCTTATGTCACTTTGTCAAGCCTATAATGTCCCTAGCTTATGGCATAAATTCACTGAGATAAATCATAGACGTTTATGTCTTATCTTCTCTACTGATTTTACATAAATGTATTTCTGTAGATTTGTTTAAAGTTAACTTTGGACTTGATGGGTCCTCACCTTTTCAAACCTAGAGAAAATAAATGACTTAAGTGACCAAAGCACTTATCTAAAACAAACAGCTAGAGATACAGGACATAAAACTACTGAATTGCAAGCTCAATTTGCAATTTGAGCATCACAGTCTCTATTTAATACAGTTTGAAATTGCATTTTTGGTCCAATTGCTAGGAAAGCTAGAATGTGTTTTCTCCAACATAGGTCCCAACTTGCCTACATACATGTTTTTGTTTGTTTTTCTATTTATCATTAACAGCTTTAAGTACTGAAAGAGAAATCTGTTTATTCCGAGCAAAAAGAGAATTGGGGTTTTACAAAATTGTTGGAAGGAGAAAAAGGTGGAGTGGCGGTACTCAGATCAGGATGAGTAGGAAGCCAGTAGTACTAGTGCCTACTCTGCATTCCTCTGGGGCTGCCCTTCCAGGAGCCTACACTTGGCAGCTACAGGAACCTACATTTGTCTGCTGTTATGGCCATAAGAGTCCAAACTGTTTTTGGCCACCGTAGCCACTATTATGGATACAAAGTAAATAAATAAATAAAAGTACTTTCTTCCTGTTACTTGCATGTGAGGGGCTCCCATTGATAGAACCTAAACCAGAACTTGGGCTTCTCTGGTGGCTCAGTGGTAAAGAATTAACCTACTCATGCAGGAGATGTGGGTTCAATCCCTGGGTCAGGAAGATCCCTTGGAGAAGGAAATGGCAACCCACTCCAGTACTCTTGCCTGGGAAATCCCATGGACAGAGGAGCCTAGCAGGCTATAGTCCATGATGTCTCAAAAGAATCAGATATAACTTAGCAACTAAACAATAACAACTAAACCAGAACTTTGGTGGCAAAGTGGTCTGAGACATTTAACTTCTCAGAATCTACAGGAGAAATGGAGAAAATGTCAGAAATGATGTTAAGACACCAAAATAAAATTTAACTTACCTAAGTGATAGATAGCTTTTTTCTTATCTATTCCAACTCATACTTTATTTCTGGTTTTTATCCATATTGAAACCACTCCTGCTGTGAAGTTGAATCTCATATCCCTCATATGATGCAAACTCAATATTCTTTAAACTCCCTATACCCATGTACATCTCTTTCTGTACTTAAGATCTTCTCTGTATTATAGTAGTATTTGTAGGACCTTATCTCTTCTCACTAGTTTGTAGCTGTCTGGAAGGGAGAGAACTGGCACAAGCTGTTAACATGGCTTGTACAAGATTTAAAGATATGTTTTCAATCTTAGATGCAGAATCAGCATTCACATTTTAGTCACTTTCAGAACTTGTCTTTGTCTTGTATTATGATATTGATTTGGTTTGTAGTAGAGATCCCTCTCAATCCAGGGCCTGGGTGATTTGGAATGAAAAACTTTAGATTTAATAAATGATCTCAAGTGAAGACAAAAAGTATGCATTCAAACTCTCTTTGCTACTAACTTGAAATCAGCTTACGAGAACTCATTGATGAAAAATCAGCTGGAAGAAAATAGCTGTGATATTCTGTTTCCAGAAACAACTGAGTTTTCTACTGACTAGATACACAAGAGAAATAGGTCTACCAGGCTTCAGTGTCTCAAATCATGACATTTCGCTCTGCTATATATTATTGACAAACTCTGTAAATGAGAAATAAACCAGAGGATTTCCTTCAAATGAAATTGATTTAGTAGCACACACTTTTTGGAATAGTTCATGAAAGAGAGTATTACAGAAGAAGGCTATAATGATATAAGTTTTGAACTCAGAGAAATAATCATCAGTTATCAAACTCAGTAGAGTAGATCTTTTTTCCATCAAAAGTTAAAAGAAAGGAATTAATTGAGAATTAAATGAAATAATATACGTAATGGCATTTTTTAAATTGTCTCACAACTGTTTGATGCTATTATTTATAATTATAACAGTTATTCATTTCTGTTTATGTGCCAGTCACAGACAGGAGCATTTTACCTTCAACTCATTTAGTTCTTATATCAAAACCTTATAAGTTTTATTAATTTAATTTTAGGTTAAAAAGCAAAACTTTCACAAGATTACAAAGGACCTTGGTGACAGAGCAATGGTATAGTCACAACTCTCTTTGGAGCAGGCATTCTTATTCATTATCCCATACATAGGAGTAAAATCACTTTATTTTATATTAGCAAAGAGAGTTAACAGTCAATTAACTGAAACATGGGTTAAAATGGAAAATCATAAAAGTATATTTAGCATTTTTAAACATAAAAAATATAACTTCATTTTGCCCATCTCTGCATTAGTTATAAATCATTCTCTTGTCTAAACCACAAAGATATCGCTTATCTATAATTTCAGTTTTTATTTCTTTAATTGGAGCAAGGAATTAAATAAAACAGATTCATCCAAGGGTAGAATTTCTCTTTTTGGCGCTGTTCAATAGAATTGGGGTATGATAGAAATGTTCCATATTTGTGCTGTTTAACTTGGTAAACACAAGCTTTATGCGGCTATTGAACACAGAGCAACCAAAGGACTGAATTTTAAATTTTATTATATTATAATTAATTTGGATTTTAATATGAAGAGCATATGTAGCTAGTAGCTACTATATTGATTTATATGTTCTGAAATCACATCCCCTACCACCAACCACCAAAGAGTTTACATTATTTTTATTCACACATAAATTCAATAGCATTTAGGAGAGTTACAAAAATATAACCAGGCTATTTCAAAGTTTTTATGGTTGCTTCTATGTCCTGGCTATTATAAACAGTGCTGTGATGAACACTGTGGTACACGTGTCTCTTTCCCTTCTGGTTTCCTCAGAGTGTATGCCCAGCAGTGGGATTGCTGGATCATAAAGTAGTTCTATTTCCAGTTTTTTAAGGAATCTCTGCACTGTTCTCCATAGTGGCTGTACTAGTTTGCATTCCCACTAACAGTGTAAGAGGGTTCCCTTTTCTCCACACCCTCTCCAGCATTTATTGCTTGTAGACTTTTGGATTGCAGCCATTCTGACTGGTGTGAAATTGTACCTCATAGTGGTTTTGATTTGTATTTCTCTGATAATGAGTGATGTTGAGCATCTTTTCATGTGTTTGCTAGCCATCTGTATGTCTTCTTTGGAGAAATGTCTATTTAGTTCTTTGGCCCATTTTTTGATTGGGTCATTTATTTTTCTGGAGTTGAGCTGTAGGAGTTGCTTGTATATTTTTGAGATTAGTTGTTTGTCAGTTGCTTCATTTGCTATTATTTTCTCCCATTCTGAAGGCTGTCTTTTCACCTTGCTTATAGTTTCCTTTGTTGTGCAGAAGCTTTTAAGTTTAATTAGGTCCCATTTGTTTATTTTTGCTTTTATTTCCAATATTCTGGGAGGTGGTCACAGAGGATCCTGCTGTGATGTATGTCGGAGAGTGTTTTGCCTATGTTCTCCTCTAGAAGTTTTATAGTTTCTGGTCTTACATTTAGATCTTTAATCCATTTTGAGTTTATTTTTGTGTATGGTGTTAGAAAGTGATCTAGTTTCATTCTGTTACAAGTGGTTGACCAGTTTTCCCAGCACCACTTGTTAAAGAGATTGTCTTTAATCCATTGTATATTCTTGCCTCCTTTGTCAAAGATAAGGTGACCATAGGTGCATGGGTTTATCTCTGAGCTTTCTATTTTGCTCCATTGATCTATATTTCTGTCTTTGTGCCAGTACTATACTGTCTTGATGACTGTGGCTTTGTAGTAGAGCCTGAAGTCAGGTAGGTTGATTCCTCCAGTTCCATTCTTCTTTCTCAAGATAGCTTTGGCTATTCGAGGTTTTTTGTATTTCCATACAAATTGTGAAATTATTTGTTCTAGCTATGTGAAGAATACCATCAGTAACTTGATAGGGATTGCATTGAATCTATAAATTGCTTTGGGTAGTATACTCATTTTCATTATATTGATTCTTCCACTGTTTATAATAGCCAGGACATGGAAGCAACCTAGATGCTCATCAGCAGACGAATGGATAAGAAAGCTGTGGTACATATACACAATAGAATATTACTCAGCCATTAAAAAGAATGCATTTGAATCAGTTCTAATGAGGTGGATGAAACTGGAGCCTATTATACAGAGTGAAGTAAGCCAGAAAGAAAAACACCAATACAGTATACTAACGCATATGTATGGAATTTAGATGATTGTAACAATAACCCTGAATACGAGACAGCAAAAGAGTCACTGGTGTATAGAACAGTCTTTTGGACTCTGTGGGAGAGGGAGAGGGTGGGATGATTTGGGAGAATGGCATTGAAACATGTATAATATCATATATGAAATGAGTCGCCAGTCCAGGTTCAATGCATGATACTGGATGCTTGGGGCTGGTGCACTGGGACGACCCAGAAGGATGTTACGGGGAGGGAGGAGGGCGGAGGGTTCAGGATGGGGAACATGTGTATACCTGTGGCAGATTCATGTTGATATATGGCAAAACCAATACAATATTGTAAAGTTAAATAATAAAATAAAATTTAAAAAAAGAATTAAATGAAAAAAAAGTTTTTATGGGAAAAAAATGATAAATGTTTTTGCACTCTTTTTTTTCCTTTTTAGTTTATGCAGTAATTAATACTTTTACCTAATTACAATAGAAAGTTCTAATCATAAAAGGTTGTAGAACAGTGCTTCTGACTCTTGGAAACAAACAAATCAATTGGTATAAGCCTAAGCATGTGCACATACCAGGGGCAGAGCAATGGCTACAGATATTTAGTGTACTGTGAGCATCTGGAAGCATGTGTATGCATTTCAGGAGGAGAGAAATATTCCTGACACTAGGTTAACAAACTAAGGAAGTTGATAAAACCAGTGCTACTGACCATGAGTGCTTCTGTTGATTACACATCATCAGCAAAAATCAAATAAATAAACAGATACATGAAATAATATAAAAAAAAACCAGGGTAATGGAAAAGTTATTTACTAACATACACACACACAAAAACAGCATGCAAATACACACATGATGAAGTGAATTTAAAACGGTAAAACAAAGTCAAGATAATGCAAAAATAAGTTAAATTTTTTAAAAGAAATTGTTCTACTAGTTATAAATATCTCACTTGAAAAGCATGTTATATAAGGCATTCTCATTCTAAGGGAAGCCATGCTGATAAGAAAGAGAAAAATCCTACTAATTTGCTTCATGAGAAATTCCTCAAAACTGCTTGCTAGGTTGCTGTGAAAAAATGGCTGGCTCAAAATGAATCCCAAGTAGCCCTTCCCTCTATCCTAAAAGTTCCCTCTTTCAGTTACTACACCTGCAGAAACAGGTGTAGCCAGGTTATAAAAGGCAGCTTGATTGGTTGTATGCCAGATCAAAGTATGGTATGTATTTGAAAATAGAAAAATGTCTGGAAAATAGGAGACTTAAATGAAAGTGACCCTGGGGGCAGTAACAACAGATGTGCTGACAATTCATGAATATTTTACTGTAAATACTCTCATTTTCCTATTAAATAAGGAACTGCAAAGTGCCAGACACTGTGCCGTTATGCCTAATGCTTCCTTAGAATAACTTGAAAAAAACTAGAATTCTTTGAAAAATAAGACTCGGGTATGTGTGCATTTGACTTCTGTTCATCTCAGTAAGTAACACTGATGTGTCCACAGGCAGAGTTGTGCACATGCACAGCACAGATATATTTAAACAGCAAGTACTACTACATACCAAGATTGCTGGGAGGAATATCAATAACTGCAGCTATGCAGGTGACACCACACTTATGGCAGACAGTGAAGAACTAAAGAGACTCTTTTTTTCAGTTATTTTTATTGTTTTATTTTCATTGATAAAATCACAGGCTTTATGACAAAATGCCCTGGGGCATCATTGCAAACTCACATTGTACCATGGAATATTTTTACATTATTAAGAATCACATTGACATTATGCTGAACACAGTTATGTTAGATTCAGACTCATTTACAATGTGAAGATTTGAGCATCTTTTTTGTATAATAGGGCTATTTATTATACACATTATTTCTAAAGAGACTCTTGATGACAGTGAAAGAGGATAGTGAAAAAGTTGGCTTAAAACTCAACATTCAGAAAACTAAGATCATGGTCCCATCACTTCATGGCAAACAGATGGGGAAACTGGAAACAATGACAGACTTTATTCTTTTGGGCTCCAAAATCACTGCAGATGGTGATTTCAGCCATGAAATTAAAAGACGCTTGTTTCTTGGAAGAAAAGTTATGACCAACCTAGATGGCATATTAAAAAGCAGAGACATTACTTTGCCAAGAAAAGTCTGTCTAGTCAAAGCTATGGTTTTTCCAGTAGTCATGTATGGATGTGAGAGTTGGACTATAAAGAAATCTGAGTGCCTAAGAATTAATGCTTTTGAACTGTGGTGTTGGAGAAGACTCTTGAGAGTCCCTTGGACTGCAAGGAGATCCAACCAGTCCATTCTAAAGGAAATCAGTCTTGAATATTCATTGGAAAAATTGATGCTGAAGCTGAAACTCCAATACTTTGGCCACCTGATGCAAAAAGTGGACTCATTTGAAAAGACCCTGATGCTGGGAAAGATTGAAGGCAGGAGGAGAAGGTAATGACAGAGGATGAGATGGTGGGATGCATCACCGACTCAATGGACATGAGTTTAAGTAAGCTCAGGGAGTTGGTGATGGACAGGGAAGCCTTGCACGCTGCAGTCCATGGGGTCTCAAAGAGTCAGACAGACTGAGCAACTGAACTGAACTGAACTAATAAATATCAACTCATTCACAGTGCATGCACACCCACACATGTCACAGTAGGGAGATTAGTTTTGGTGTTCCGTTGCCTGTGTTTTTTATTAGTTGATGTACTGGTAATTGTGACAACTCTTGAGAAAGGTAGCTAACACTTGACGGGAGCACAACACAGCGGGTTCATTTTTAAGTTCTCCAAACAGCTGTGCTAATTAGGATGAACTTTACATGTAGTGTGTCTTCAGTCACTCAGTCATGTCTGACTGTTTGTGACCCCATGGGCTGTAGCCCACCAGGCTCCTCTGTCCATGAAATTTTCCAGGCCAGAATACTGGAGAGGGTTGCCATTTCCTTACGCAAGGAATCTTCCCAACCCAGAGATCAAACCCACATCTCCTGTGGCTCCTGAATTGGCAAGTGGGTTCTTTACCATTAGTGCTACCTGGGAAGCACTGAGCTTTACATCTAGAACTGCATACAAATAAGTTATAATAAGAGAGAGTCCTAAAGTGCTTCCATATCTAATAGTGGGGTTAATTTATTCTCCCCTTCTCCAATGATACAAATTAAACCTGTATATGAAATCTGTATAACTCAGGAATATTATTTTATAAAAATAAGGCTGTAGGATACAGTGTTCAGATTTGTCTAACATCCGTGTCTGTTGGACTGATTCTAAAGAGAGGAAGATCGAAAAATAGTCTTTCCAAAACACTGGTGCAATGGGCCATAATCAATTTGATGAAACTATCATAGACTATCACATTCTCAAAAATAGCAGGCTCACCACAGCATTTTAAATGACTACAAGAATACCTTTGGATATTACATGAGCTCTAATGAATAGAATGTGATTCAAACACAAGACTAACATATTGAGTAAAAAGCCTCCAAACCCACAAAATATTTTCATGAAATGCTCACTCATTTGTATTTTTCTTGAAAGAGAAATTATTGAGTTGTCGAGTAATGAGGAGCCAATTCCCCAAAATTGATATATCCAATCAATATTTCATCAAGAATAATAGCTTTCTGTTTTTGACTATTATTGGAGAAATGAGGAAATTCATAAAGGGTAATAATATTAAATAGAGGAATAAAATTAAAGCTAGGGCTAGAATTATGGCACCCCACTCCAGTACTCTTACCTCGAAAATTCCATGGACAGAGGAGCCTGGTACGCTGCAGTCTATGGGGTCGCTAAGAGTTGGACACGACTAAGCGACTTCCCTTTTTCCAAGCATGCATTGAAGAAGGAAATGGCAACCCACTCCAGTGTTCTTGCCTGGAGAATCCCAGGGACAGGGGAGCCTGGTGGGCTGCCGTCTATGGAGTTGCACAGAGCTGGACATGACTGAAGTGACTTAGCAGCAGTAGAATTAAAAAACAAACAAATCAACAAACCAAGTTTGAAACCCCGTGCTCACACTGCAGTGACATAATCCAACTTTAAATAGTGTATCATTGTTGGTTTAAATCATCTTACAGATTTTTTTTTTTCAAATTGTGATTATGGAGCCAAAAGACAGAATATGCATCAGAGAGGGGAAAAACACTATCAAGAAAATACTTGGTGAGGCAGACATTAATATGTGCTGTAGAAAAATAATTTTTTAAAATCATTAGCTAAATTACCTTCCTTGTCAAATCCTATACCAACCCAGTCTCAGCACTCTGGAGGATTAATTTTAGAGATTTATGAGAAATATTAGCACATTTAAAGGATTTACCAAAATAAATGTCTGTTCAAAGCCAATTTTCCTAAACTTAGTGAAAATATTGCAATTATTTTCAATTATTGCTTTTCAATTATTGAATAAATAATCTAATTTGTTTTCATCAGGTTTATAATTTGTAGTAACAACAATGACAAAAATACCTAAATTCACATTTTGTTCAAAGGAACTTTCCCAAGATTGTCATCATTTTATTCATTTATTTTTGTTTTCCCTTTATTTTTGCCTTGTTTTGTTTATAATAGTAGAAGTCTCACAGATTGATAAACTACATGTCAAAATAAGTCCTGCTTACTGTTCAGAGGCTTAGTTCAGTTCAGTTAAGTTCAGTTGCTCAGTCAGGTCTGACTCTTTTCAACCCTATGAATCTCAGCACACCAGACCTCCCTGTCCGTCACCAACTCCCGGAGTTCACTCAGACTCATGTCCATTGAGTCAGTGATGCCATCCAGCCTTCTCATCCTCTGTTGTCCCCTTCTCCTCCTGCCTCCAATCCCTCCCAGCATCAGAGTCTTTTCCAATGAGTCAACTCTTCACATGAGGTGGTCAAAGTACTGGAGTTTCAGCTTCAGCATCATTCTCTCCAAAGAAATCCCAGGGCTGATCTCCTTTGGGATGGACTGGTTGGATCTCCTTGCAGTCCAAGGGACTCTAAAGAGTCTTCTCCAACACCACAGTTCAAAAGCATCAATTCTTCCGTGCTCAGCCTTCTTCACAGTCCAACTCTCACATCCACACATGACCACAGGAAAAACCATAGCCTTGACTAGACAGACCTTTGTTGGCAAAGTAATGTCTCTGCTTTTGAATATGCTATCTAGGTTGGTCATAACTTTTCTTCCAAGGAGTAAGTGTCTTTTAATTTCATGCCTGCAGTCACCATCTGCAGTGATTTTGGAGCCCCCAAAAATAAAGTCTGACAGTGTTTCCACTGTTTCCCCATCTATTTCCCATGAAGTGATGGGACTGGATGCCATGATCTTCGTTTTCTGAATGTTGAGCTTTAAGCCAACTTTTTCACTCTCCACTTTCACTTTCATCAAGAGGATTTTTAGATCCTCTTCACTTTCTGCCATAAGGGTGGTGTCATCTGCATATCTGAGGTTATTGATATTTCTCCAAGCAATCTTGATTCCAGCTTGTGTTTCTTCCAGTCCAGCGTTTCTCATGATGTACTCTGCATAGAAGTTAAATAAGCAGGATGACAATATACAACCTTGATGTACTCCTTTTCCTATTTGGAACCAGTCTGTTGTTCCATGTCCAGTTCTAACTGTTGCTTCCTGACCTGCATACAAATTTCTCAAGAGGCAGATCAGGTGGTCTGGTATTCCCATCTCTTTCAGAATTTTCCACAGTTTATTGTGATCCACACAAAGGCTTTGGCATAGTCAAGAAAGCAGAAATAGATGTTTTTCTGGAACTCTCTTGCTTTTTCCATGATCCAGCGGATGTTGGCAATTTGCTCTCTGGTTCCTCTGCCTTTTCTGAAACCAGCTTGAACATCAGGAAGTTCACAGTTCACATATTGCTGAAGCCTGGCTTGGAGAATCTTGAGCATTACTTTACTAGCATGTGAGATGAGTGCAATTGTGCCGTAGTTGAGCATTCTTTGGCATTGCCTTTCTTTGGGATTGGAACGAAAACTTTCCTTTTCCAGTCCTGTGGCCACTGCTGAGTTTTCCAAATTTGCTGGCATATTGAGTGCCGTACTTTCACAGCATCATCTTTCAGGATTTGAAAGAGCTCAACTGGAATTCCATCACCTGCACTAGCTTTATTCCTAGTGATGCTTTCTAAGGCCCACTGGTCTTCACATTCCATGATGTCTGGCTCTAGGTCAGTGATCACACCATTGTGATTATCTGGGTCATGAAGATCTTTTTTGTACAGTTCTTCTGTGTATTCTTGCCACCTCTTCTTAATATCTTCTGCTTCTGTTAGGTCCATACCATTTCTGTCCTTTTTTCGAGCCCATCTTTGCATGATATGTTCCCTTGGTATCTCTAATTTTCTTGAAGAGATCTCTAGTCTTTCCCATTCTGTTGTTTTCCTCTATTTCTTTGCATTGATCGCTAAGGAAGGCTTTCTTATCTCTTCTTGCTATTCTTTGGAACTCTACATTCAGATGCTTATATTTCTCCTTTTCTCCTTTGTTTTTCACTTCTCTTCTTTTCACAGCTATTTGTTAGGCCTCCCTAGACAGCCATTTTGCTTTTCTGCATTTCTTTTCCATGGGGATGGTCTTGATCCCTGTCTCCTGTACAATGTCACGAACCTCATTCCATAGTTCATCAGGCACTCTATCTATCAGATCTAGGCCCTTAAATCTATTTCTCACTTCTGCTGTATAATCATAAGGGATTTGATTTAGGTCATCTGAATGTTCTAGTGATTTTCCCTACTTTCTTCAATTTAAGTCTGATTTTGGTAATAAGGAGTTCATGATCTGAGCCATAGTCAGCTCCCGGTCTTGTTTTTGGTGACTGTATAGAGCTTCTCCATCTTTGGCTGCAAAGAACATAATCAATCTGATATCGGTGTTGACCATCTGGCTTAAGGGTTTATTTAAGAAGTATTTTCTTTCTCTTTTTTTTATGGTCACTTGTAAATGCTGACTTAGCCAACACAGAGAAGTATTTTGACATCAATTTATGATAACTGTATCACATCATCATTTAAAAATTAACAGTGCTTCCTAGATTTGTATATATTACTATACATTGACACCAAAGAAAAATCTGTTAATTTTTTTTAAGGATAAAACTGATTTTTCCATTAGAAATAATTTTCATTGCACTACAAATTAGAAAATGCACAGTCCAGAAGGTAAATATTATTTAGGTAAACAAACAAGCTTAAAGTGGAACAAAGAAAGATACTCAAAAGTCAACACTCTGGTTTACTCTTTATTTTTTTTAATCATTTAAATCAATTAAGCATGGTCTATTGCTAACATTTTTAACTTTTTTCAGTACTGACTTTTATGATATAACCAATAAATATATCAAGCTATCATAACTATGTATTTGAGGGTGAGGAGTGCACATTATGTAGGAACTTTGTGCTGACAAACCACCCATGGATAAATGATTTACTCATCTTGTAAGTAAACAAATCAAAACAATGCAAAACAGCATTTTTTGAAAAAGGAAGCTTGGTTGAAAAGAAACATTTGTCTTATGTAAAATATGTTAATTAGTTATAGGAATGCCTTGAACTTATCTTGCATAATTATTGTAGAGAAAGACCATCATCATTATGATAATAACTACCACTAAAACAGTGGAAAATATGGATATGAGTGACTTAGTGGGAAACAAATTCATTTATAGCCAAACAGAAATGAAACTAATAAAGTTTTGATGGTTGTTATTAAATTACAGGCCATTTATGAAATTGCAGAAATATGTTTCAGAATCTACACAGCATATTTCTTGTTCTAGCCACATATATAATGATCCTACTTTTTCCTCTATAGCTTTTGTTTTGAAGCCCTAGGGGAAAGTGATAGAGTAGGAACCAGATGCCTCATTGATATTATGGAGAATGCAAATTGCAGCTTGCAGCAATAGTTATGGTTGTGTTTCTGCAGTTGTCATTTTAATTCAACTAATAGTAGCTTGTGTTTTTCAAGTGCCCAGAACTGTGTGGGACACATTCAATTAGAAGGAAAAAGAAACTTTGTAAGTAACATACATACACACACATAAATGCTGGACTCTTGTTTGGACACAAAGTTTAATTGTTTTTAGGATTTTTCTCTTCATAAAAGAGATCATTTTGGTCTCTATTAATATTGGTTCACAGTGGTTAAGTTTGAAATAACTAGAAACACTGATTCAGTCTGATTTCAAGGTGCTTTATAGACAGCCTGCCTTTCACAGTTTTGGCTAATGATATTGACATTTTTATATTTATATCTACTATCATTAATTCAAACATCCATTCCACTGATATTTATCTTGACTGTGTGAAAGGACCGCACTGGGCACTGAGGCTGAGCTTTGAATGAGATGGACAGATACTCCAGAGAGCTATGTATTTGTGATTTCTGGTGTCCACTATTGGAAAGAAAAAGCACGCCTTAGTAATTAAACTTGTATCATTTTAAAATTCCATGTTGGGCCTCCCTGGTAGTTCAGTGGTAAAGAATCCGCCAGCCAGTGCAGGAGACATGAGTTCAACCTCTATCTGATCTGGGAAGATGCCACATCTGTTAAGCTGTGCTCTGGAACCCAAGAGATGCAACTACTGAGCCCATGTGCCTCAGCTGCTGAAGCCCAAATGCCCTAGAGACTGCTCTGCAATGAGAGAAGTCACAATGAGAATCCCAAGCACCACTACTAGAGAGAAGGTCTCGCTTGTCACAACTGGAGAAAGCCCGTGCACAGCACCAAAGACCCAGCACAGCCACAAATAGATAGATAACCAAATACCCAAACTTTTAATTTAATGTTAATTTAAAAATATAAGCTATAGGTATGAAAGTTTGAGCCAGAAGAATTTTTATTTCTAAGACAATTAAGGTCCAAATTTTATATTATTCAACCCACTGCCTTTGAGCACATTAATATATGAAATTAATGTATTAGATGTTGTGGAGAACACAATAATAAAATAATTCTTCTCAGTTTAAAAAGCTTCATTTGATCCTAGTAACAATTTGAAGATTTTAGATGTAAATATTAAGTCTAACAGCAATTTGAATTGGAACCCTAATTGTCATGTATAGAGGAACTTGTGAGTTTGTTTCCCTTTGTTTTCTTTTTTATTGCCAGCCTCCAGTCAAGGCCTCCTTTAGACCTCACTTTCTTTCAATTAATTCCCAATATTGACGACAGGAGGAGAAGGGGACAACAGAGGATGAGATGGTTGGATGGCATCACCGACTCAATGGACATGGGTTGGGTAGACTTGGCAGTTGGTGATGGACAGGGAGGCCTGGCGTGCTGCAGTTCATGGGGTCCCAAAGAATCGGACACGACTGAGCAACTGAACTGAACTGAACTGACTGAGGCCCCACACGCTTGGTCCTGTTGCAAGGGAGGAAAGAATACTTTGAGGCTTTGTTTGCCCATTAGCCCGTGGCAGTATTCAAGCACCTCTTAGCTTATAGTTCTGTGTGTTTCTCTTTAATTGAACATAAATGTTACAATCCTAGTGTAAACTCCTGGGATAAGAACTTATCCCTGTCTTGTGAAGGGAAATTGAAACTAGGAAAGAAACAGATTTACCCATTTCCCTTTTAGTTCTTCTCTGGGTTTTGCTACTTCAGGAATATTCAAGTTTGTGCTACTGACCCACCCCGGGATAAGAACTGGTCACCAGTCTTCCCAGTAGACAGAGTAGTACCTATATTTTCTAGAGAGACAAAGGGTGTCTTGTGTGTTCCTTTTGTGTTTACGTTGATTTTTTTCATTAAAAAATACTTTATACCATACTCTATATTCTCTTTCAAATGGATTACAACATCTATGTAATCCATTCAATGACTTAGCCAAATAGCCATCCACCCTTCCTGTTCACTCTACTTTCTGTTATGCAAACAAAATATACCTGAAAAAGGATTTCTTTCCAGATGAAATCTTTACTGCCAGTGGCATGCATTAAAAAAAAAAAAAAAAAGTAACATTCCAGTTCTCTAACTTGAATACATGAGATTTAGATTATTTATCAAGATTTAGAGAAATAAGAAAAGTTGCAAAACAGATATGTTACAAGTGGGAAAACATCTACTTAGAAAAGATAAACATTGGATGCTAATATTCTGACAATGTTAAGTACGTCTCACTAAAATGCTTTAGAAAAATTTCAGTAAGTAGCAAAATGTTCATTTATGACCTTGAAACTTATCTATGCCTTCTATTTGTCAAGAACTAACTATACTTAGTGTTGGGGATACAGAGATGTACAAATTTGAGTCCCTGTCTTCCAAGAGCTCACAGTCTAGTGTGGGGACATGTTATTATTATATATTTAGTGTTTTATGTTTTATATATACTAGCGTGTAAAGCAGAGAAGGCAATGGCAACCCACTCCAGTACTCTTGCCTGGAAAATCCCATGGGTGGAGGAGCCTGGTAGGGTGCAGTCCATGGGGTTGTGAAGAGTCTGGACACGACTGAGCGACTTCCCTTTCATTTTTCACTTTCATGCATTGGAGAAGGAAATGGCAACCCACTCCAGTGTTCTTGCCTGGAGAATCCCATGGATGGAGAAGCCTGGTGGGCTGCAGTCCATGGGGTCGCACGGAGTCGGAAATGACTGAAGCGACTTGGCAGCAGCAGCATGTAAAGAGGTTCTGGGAGCACTGATTTGAGTCTGCTCTGTTAGCCTGGAGTCTTTAGGTGGTAAATCATCATCTTTTGCCCTTTCTTAGGTAGTATTGTTTTTCTCTCCTTTTAAGAACACTGTATCAACTTTCTATTGAGTGATTCCCTTCACCCACTGCTTGTGGTATGTGGAAAACATCTACCAAATTTAGGTGCTTGTTGTATATATTAGGCAAACATCTGGCAGGATAAAAACAGAAAATATACATTATACAAATGTTTTTTATCAGTAAATAAAGCATCTTTGGAAAGTATTCTAAGTATCTTCTATCAGTGATTGCTTCAAGAGGAGGAAACTAGACTAGAAAACAATGATGAATGAGGGACTTAATTTTTTCCTATATAGTGTTTTGAACTTTTAAATTATTTTCTAAAATATGTATGCATAACCTATACAAAAAGAAAGCATTTTAAATAGATATCAAAGCCACAACAAAAAATGTCACAGGATTATGAAAGTTTGGCATTTCAAGCCTCTATAAGAATTAGATAGAAACATGGAATTTCTTATATTTGACTATTTCCTTTTCAAAAGTTTACAGTTTCATGTGGCTCAACCAAAAACTTTACTTTTATTTGAACAGCAGACCCAAGTGAATAGGCAAAGAGAGAGAATATAGGCAAAACAATGATCACTAGTTATTCTTACCTATTACTTGTAGACTGCTATTATTTTATTTTGTTTTTGTTTTTTATATTTTATTGAACTCCATCTCTGTTTAACTATCTGGGTCTTCTACTTTCAGTCTGAAAATAAATGAAGGATTGGTCATGCTAAGTAATACAACTAGTAAGTGGCAGAATCAGATTTGAACTTGAGTATTTCTGGGATTTTTTAAAGCCCATACTTGATCAATTAGGCCACCATGTCCTGGGACCAAGAGTGGAGTGACAGATGATTGGATTTCAAACCCCATATCCTGATTCTCCCTTACTGATCCCTGACAAATCACTTAATTTCATGTGTGCCTCAGTTTCCCTAGACTTACAATGTAAATAATATTCCTTACTCTGCCCACCTTATAATAACACTCAAATAAAAACATGTATGTGGGAGAACTTTGTAAATTGTAAGGCTTATCTGAGTGAAAGTGAGTGAAGTCGCTCAGTCATGTACTTTTTGCGACCCTGTGGTTTGTAGCCTACTAGGCTTCTCCGTCCATGGCATTTTTCCAGGCAAGAGTACTGGAGTGGGTTGCCATTTCCTTCTCCAAGGCTTATCTAAATGCATACAATTACTATGTGTTATCAGCACTGTGATACAGGTTGTATGAACAGCAGCAGCCTATGAACAGAAACAGCTGAAGTGAGGATAATGGAAGACTAGGAAAATGAGTTAGAATATGAATGATGCATTTTGTATTTACAGACAACAATAAATACCAGAGAATAAATACTTCAAAGATGTGCCACTTATTCCCAAATAAACTAGCCAATAATTATTCTGAGATACTTAAATTCAGAATATTTTGTCAACTCAAAACAACATGCCTTTATTTTATGCAAAGCATTGAATAAAAATGAACATTCTGAGCATAATCAAAGGTTTCACGAGTTTTGTAAAGTTAATTTGGTAAAAACAGATTCCAGAAAAGACTGTTCACAAAAATTCTTTTCGATTTTTTTCCCCTTACTCAACATTTGAAATGATGAAAGTGAGAATATAAGCACAGCCATTTTAAGATGAAACAAGACTTCTGTCAGCAAAAGAAACATCTCGTCATTATACTTCCTCCAGAGCTCTTTCAAATTCAGTGCCAAAAGGACCAGGGAGCATTAGGCCTGAAGGCATGGAGTCCGGGTGCTGGCCTGGAACAGGAATAGGCCCAGCTGCAGCCATCCCCTCAGGTTGGAAGGCCCAGGAGTTAGCTGAAATGTTTGCAGCTGCAATACTTGAGGCTATAGATTCAGCTACAAAACCCTTGGGAGAAGCTTGCCTCTGTCAAGAGCTCAAAAATAGCTTTCTCGATATTAATCAACCAGGAAGATGAGGCAGCAGCAGCAGAAGATAAGGTGGCAGCAGCAAGGAACAGCTACCGGCCCTAAACTATGACTCAAACGTGTATTTTTACCAACGACAATCTCTGTGACAACCTCTGTCTCCTGTACTTGACATTGCTGAAATGACATCCAGTGCTAATTAGGATTCCTTCTCTGGAAGATAGTGGAAGTTTCTCCCAAATTTGGGTGATAACCCCATTTATCCAGTGCTCCATTGAATTTACAAAATAATTAGTAACAATGTGCTGAAGACAAACTTCTTGATTTTACTGACTCTGAGTTTGGGTGTTGTAATGATAATAGCATTCTTGGAGCACTTTCTATATACCATTCCCTAATCTAGACCTTTTGCAAGCATGATTCATTTAACCATAAAGTAGGTGTATTTCTATTCCTATTTTTCACATGAGGAAACTGAATGATACACAGGGAGATTCAATCAATTTATCCCAAGTCATAGAGCTAATAAACTGAGGAAAAAGTTTTAAATCATTTTTATCTGCCTATGGACCTTCATAACATTGAACAGGAGGCACTGGTCAAAACCATCCATAAGAATAAGAAATTAAAAAAAAGGCAAAATGGTTGTCTGAGGAAGCCTTAAAAATAGCTGAGAAAGAAGAGAAGTGAAAAGCAAAAGAGAAGAGGAAAAATATACCCATTTGAATGCAGAGTTCCAAAGAATAGCAAGGTGAGAGAAGACAGCCTTCCTAATTGAACAATACAAACAAACAGAAGAAAACAATAGAATGGGAAAGACTAGAGATCTCCTTAAGAAAATTAAAGATACCAAGAGAACATTTCATGCAAAGATGGGCACAATAAAGGACAGAAAAAGTATGGACCTTAAAAAAGAAGATACTAGGAAGAGGTGGCAAGACTATACAGAAACTATACAAAAGAAATCTTAATGACCTGAATAACTATGATGGTGTGATCACTCACCTAGAGACAGGCATCCTGGAGTGCAAAGTCAAGCGGGCCTTAGGAAGCATCACTATGAACAAAGCTAGTGGAGGTGATGGAATTCTAGCTGAGCTATTTCAATTCTAAAAGATGATACTGTCAGAGTGCTGCACCCAATATGCCTGCAAATTTGGAAATCTTAGCAATGGCCACAGGACTGAAAAAGTCAGTTTTCATTCCAGTCCCAAAGAAGGGAAATCCCAAAGAATGTTAAAACTACTGCACAGTTGCATTCATTGTACACGCTAATGAGGTCATGCTTTTCAACCCTTCAAGCTAGGCTTCAATAGTATGTGACCTGAGAACTTCCAGATGAACAAGTTGGATCTAGAAAAGACAGAAGAATCAGAGATCAAATTGCCAACATCTGTTGGATCACAGAGAAAACACGAGAATTCCAGAAAAACAACTACTTCTGCTTCACTGACTATGCTAAAGCCTTTGATTGTGTGGATCACAACAAACTGTGGAAAACTCTTCGAGAGATAGGAATATCAGACCACCTTACCTGCCTCCTGAGTAACCTGTATGCAGGTTAAGAATCAACATTTAGAACTCGACATGGAAGAACAGACTGGTTCAAAATTGGGAAAGGGGTACATCAAGGCTGTATATTATCACCCTGCTTATTTAGCTTATATGCATAACACATCATGCAAAATGCTGGATTGCATGAAGCACAAGCTGGAATGAAGATTGCTGGGAGAAATATCAATAACCTCAGATATGCAGATGACCCTAATGGCAGAAAATGAAGAGAAACTAAGGAGCTTCTTGAAGGTCAAAGAGGAGAGTGAAAAAGCTGGCTTAAAACTCAACATTCAAAAAACAAAGAGCATGGCATCTGGTCCAATCAGTTCATGGCAAACACATGGGGAAACAATGGAAACCGTGACAAACTTTGTATTCTTGGGCTCCAAAATCACTGCAGACAGTGGCTGCAGCCGTAAAATTAAAAGACTCTTGCTCCTTGAAAGAGAATCTATGACAACCTGGACAGCATATTAAAAGGCAGAGACATCACTTTGCCGACAAGTCCGTATAGTCAAAGCTATGGTTTTTCCAGTAGTCAGATATGGGTGTTAGAGTTGGACCATAAATAAGGATGAACACTGAAAAATTGATACTTTCAAACTGTGGGGTTGGAGAAGACTCTTGAGAGTCCCTTGGACTGCAAGGAGATCAAACCAGTCAATCCTAATGGAAATCACCCCTGAATATTCACTGGAAGAACTGATGCTGAACCTGAATCTCCAATACTTTGGCCACCTGATGGGAAGAGCAGACTCACTGGAAAACACTTTGATGCTGAAAAATATAGAAGACAGGAGGAGAAGGGGACAACAGAGGACAAGATGCTGAACAGCATCACTGACTCAATGGACATGAGTCTAAGCAACCTCCAGGAGATGATGAAAGACAGGGAAGCGTGGTGTGCTGCAGTCCATGGGGTCACAAAGATCAGACGTGACTGAGGGACTGAGCAACAACAACACACAGAGCTTGCAGCCTTAACTACTATACCCTAGTGCTACTCTTTATCATTGAAAACCAGCTAGTAGTAATAAAACCACACCTGCACTATTGACCATGAAGGAATGGCTTCTTAATGACAAAATATTGCATGGGTGTTTCTCCCTGTTTTCAGTCTATACTGTCCCTTCGTTGTTGTTGTTGTTGTGTCACTAAATCATGTCTGACCCTTTTCCAACCCATAGACTGTAGCCCAGCAGACCCCTCTGTCCATGAGATTTCCCAGGCAAGAGTACTGGAGTGGGTTGCCATTTCCTTCTCCAGGAGATCTTCACAACACAGGGATTGAACCCACGCCTCCTGCATTGTAAGCAAATTCTTTACCACTGAGCCACCAGAGAAGCCCATATTATCTCTTATTGAAGGTTTACTAAACAGGTGTGCTAAGTATTTGCTGAGGACATATGTAGAAAATAGGCAGTAAAGCATACATTTTTGAAAGAATGTGTTATTTGATATATGTGCTACATTATATATATATATATATATATATATATATATGTATGTATGTATCAAGTAGTCACCTTGGAAAAGCTCAGAAATCTGTTGGACGTGTTCACATATATCTTAATGTGTTAATATGACAGTCTTTCTATTTTGAATTACATAGGATGTGGTACCATAATTTGTTCAGTGTATATTGAGCTTAAATGCCTTAAAATAAGATACAGCCAAGCTGAAGTTTCTCTGATTTTTAAGAAACTTCAGGTATAATTATCTTTTGCTTCTTTTAAATGCTACCAAGTCAGCCTCAAAAACAAACTAGTTTCCTTTTCTATGCTTTGGAATTATTAGGAAATAACTTTCTATTGTGTTATCACATTAACTTTCTATTGTGATAGAAAGAAATAACTTTCTATTGTGATAGAAAGAAATAACTTTCTATTGTGATAGAAATAACTTTCTATCAGTTGTCAATTTCAAGGGAAAAAATAAAATGAAATGAAAAATTAACTGTATGTTATACATTATTATAGCCTTATGTTTGTGATTTTTTTCCCTAATATGGAGACTGAATTAAGTAAAAACAATAAACATGGAGGGCAATTTCAGGGTTATAATGAATGCTTGAAAAAATTTGAGAGTTTTGCAAAATCTGAGTCCAATAAAGCTATAGCCATCAATAATCCTCAGGAAAAGTCCTTCAGGCGAAAAAAATTATGCATGCTTTTGGATTTATTTCAAAATTATAGATTTGTTTTTATTGCTGATGCCATTTTAATTGCTACTGCAGAATATTTGTAGAGAATGAATGTCAAATATAGTGGCCAATCACATTGATCAAATTGCCTTCCGAATTCCTTTTGACTTATAGTGACTTACTAGAATTCTTCATTTAAATTCCAAAGGCAGCAAAGAGTAATTAGATGTGCTGTTTGTTAACATTCAACTCTCAAAGAATCTGTCATTTTCTGTTGGAAGAATGAAGCCCATTTATTTGAATTCTGCAGTTCATTGGTCTAAAAACTACCGGAAAGAATTTTACTTTTTTTTTTTTTTTTTTACAATTTGCCCTATTTTAAAAAACCTAATATAGATAGTTGAAAATCTGTTGTAAGAACTTGGAAAACTATTCCACATGTCTGTCTTCCTAGAAGTTGTTTAAAATCCTTTAATTTTTTAAAAGATTTTTTAATACTATTTTATGTTAATCATGAATCAATAGGCAGAAACTTTTTGCTTATTAAAAGTATATCTGATGCTAACAATCATTAGGTTACAGAGCAATGCATAATCTCATTAAGAATTCAACTTATTCTTTAAGGATCATTTGAAATACAGAACCAATACCTTGCTCACACTTTCTCTGAATGTCTCAATATATGCCACTCAGGGCTTCATTATTTACATGGCAATTTTCCCATATGCCTAGATTTTTTAAGTTTTGGGGTTGGTATAGAAAGTATGCTTGTACATACATCCTATAAGGAAAGCTGAGCACCGAAGAACCGATGCTTTTAAACTGTGGTGTTGGAGAAGACTCTTAAGAGTCTCTTGGACAGCTAGGAGATCCAACCAGTCCATCCTAAAGGAAAGCAGTCCTGAATGTTCATTGGAAAGACTGATGTTGAAGCTGAAACTCCAATACTTTGGCACCTGATTGGAAGAACAGACTCATTTGAACAGACCCTGATGCTGGGAGAGATTGAAGGCGGGAGTAGAAGGGGACAACAGAAGATGAGATGGTTAGATGGCATCACCGATTCAATGGACATGAATTTGAGTAAACTCCGGGAGTTGGTGATGGACAGGGAGGACTGGCATGCTGCAGTCCTTGGGGATGCAAAGAGTCAGACACGACTGAGTGACTGAACTGATGTATGTTTGTGAAATGAAAGATAAAGGTTGAGTTCATTGCCTGTTTACTTGCTTAATATGGGCATAGTATATATTCATTTCTTGCACAGTATACCTTCAAAATATAAATTAAGTGAAGTAGCCTTCTTGTTTTCCCATATCTATTGCCAAAAAAAAAAAAGCCTTTTTTTTCTGAAAGCTCTTTATATTTGGGATAGATTCTCAAATAAGTTGACATATTCTGAAAAATTCTGTTGTATTTTGTCATATCTTCCTCTACCACAGTCATCTCAGGTTAAAATAGTATTTCCATGTCTGACGCGGCCCCTCAGTTGCTGCTAGAACACGCAGGAAAGACAACCAGGAGACGTTCTTGTCTAAGCCTGCATGAGTCATGGTGAGCATTAATGTACAGACATTGGTGATCCTGTACATCTGGCACCTGTGGAACTAAAATTTTCTACTCAACAGGATCCTGAAATTTTTATGCCTTTGTTGAATTTACAGTTCATCCCTAGAGGAAATGGCATGCACATTAAAAAAAAGAGGGAATTTGCCAAAAATAGAATGTACCTCTTAAAAATTGTCAGAAACCCATTCAAGACAATCTTCTTAAAAAGAAAAAGTCAAATTTGAATACAGTGTCTTAGAGAGACAATGGATTACATGATAGAATGTTTTACATAATTTTAAGAATCCTGACTTGAGAGGCATTTTAGATAGCTTCATAATACATGCATTGGGGGTTTTTTTCCCATAGTAATACTTTTTATGTGTACAGAGAAAGGGTTTAGGGTCAGCTGGGACAATAATAACAACCAGGGAATAAATGAGGAAGAAATCTGAAGTGTGAGAAACAGCTGGAATGTGAATTTTGCTGGACTAGCTCTTTGACGCAATCATTTGGCAAAGACTACAAACTCCCCAAGAGGGAGAAAACAGTTTAAATGTATATAGAAAATATATAGATCATCTGTCTCCAATCTAGTTATGCTGTTGGCCAAGTCTATCCATATATGTGACATAGGATTATGTGTATCCCAATGGATATGAAGAGATTCAATTATGGTTTTGTCTACAAATTAACTTATTTAAGATACATTTTACATAAAAGAAGACTAACTCTATGAATGTATGTAAATTGCATTATACATCTCTTTATAGACTATTTTGACATTTTTATATTACTTTTAATTTATTTCTACAAACTAAAAGTTATGAAATAATATTTCACATGTGAATAAAATCAAGTCTCATGCAAAAGTTAGTGAATTCAATCTTACTAATGTTATAAAAAATAAAAGATAAAAGAAAAAAAAGAGGGAGGGAGGAGGTAAAGAAGGAAGCCTCTCATGACAGTACTCCACCCTGATTTTTAAACACTGATATTAATTATTATATTGTTAATCATAAACAAATTTTAAGCACTCTATGTTGCTTTCTTTTGTTAACAATTACCTGGATATTTGACATCATATTTGCTCTTAGGATTTTGTGATTCATAATGCTATATTCTCTATTTATTTTTCTCAATTACATGACTTTACATAGAGTTATAGAGAAACCTAGACATATACCATCTATAGGAATGAATATAGTTAATTCATTAAGGAATAAGTATCTATTTGATTCTTTTGATGAAGATAAGTACATGAATATAATCTATTATATAGCTATAATATATGCCATTCCAAATATCTAATATAATATAATATAATATCTGGTGTATAGAATATATCCCCAGTATATGTATTTTTCCAATAAAAAATTAGTTCAAATGATTCAGATTTATTAATCAGCTTTATTGACTTTATCTAATTACTACTTGAGCTACTTTACCTAATTACTACTTGCATCTCTTTCCATGCTTTGGATAGGAAGTTTAAAAAATTACATAGAAGATTTTTTGGAGTTATCAAATGAATTTGTAAATGTCAGCATAATAACAAGAAAAGATTTTACTAATGAAAGCTGCTGTCAAAGCTTTTTGAGTGATTATCCTTATGTGACCCATCAGCCCTTCAAGCTAATTTTCAAAGGAATGGATATTAAACCTCAGTAGATTTTGCTTTAGCAGTACTGAGTTGCTTTCCTGAATGAAAAGACTTTGTTCTTAATATGATTTCTTTGTCCAGAGTCTTGGTTTATTGAGCTGTATATTAAAGTTGCATCTTTGTTGAGTTGTGATCTTGGTATTTTCTACTTGAGTCAACGGAGATCCCACAATAAAAAGTGTAGGCCTATAAGACTGCACAATTAGAACTCCTCAACTGGTTGGTGTCAGTAACCCAAGCCCCTCTGACAGCTGCCATTCAGGAATCCATTTTATGCAAATAGCAAATGTGGAACTTAAGAGATAATACAGACTTTATTATTTGCATTTAATTATGCTCTGGTGAGAAATAATGGCTGTAGATTCTTTCCCTTTAACGGCCAATTTTAAGCATTTTGTAGTATACAACCTCCTCAAATATATTTCCTGACAAAGTCCAATTTTGCTGCCTCAGGGTAAAAGCTCAATTTTCCTAATATTAATTTAGACAGTTGCAGTTTCCCAACTAAATAATTAGTCTCTATATGAAACCTGAGTAATAAACAAAGTTTAAAATAAATAATGAATGAATCTTTTAAATCAGTAACATTGATCTAGCATTCTCCTAAAATCAAATTGTGAAACGGAAATTTCTTTTGATTGGAATTATAGCATACAGCTAGAAAACATGATTGACATTTTATTTTTTGGCCAGTTATTGAATATAAAATTAATTTTAAATCTCTGAGTATTTCCTAGATTTACTTTAAATATATTTAAATACTATATAAAATGTGTATCCATTTATACATTCCAGCAAATGAACAATGTGGATGTACAAAACACTATGTAAATATATATCCCTAAAATGCTATAGCTGCATTTTATAAGGATAAAAACTTTAAAATATCCTATTGAAAAATAATGCTTTTCAACTTTCTGAAGACTGAAAAATTCCTTAGATTAGAGGGGTGAACATATTTTCTACGGTTAGCATCTATAGTCAAAATATCTTAAGATTCCAGTTCAAATAACAGAACAAAGGTCATTCTTTTCCTTTTTTGTGTGCCACTTAAAGGGAATATTTTGACTTTTCTATCTTGTAGAACTCTCTACTGTACAATATGGTATTAAAATTGAGTCCAAGTTTACCTACATAGATCTGATACAGTTCATCCTTTTAGGATCCTGAATCCTTCTTTTTATAACTCTTCTGAGATTTGTGACAAAGAAATGTGTTTATTAGCACTAAAATAGAGCTTTATGCCTCTATTACCAAGGCAGCTTCTGAGATTTGGAACTTTGAAGCCATTTTATCTGATATCATTCCTGATTAATAGACCTCTGAGAATAACCTCCAAGGCACCTCACCCTCAGCTATGATTGGTGGCAGATGATGAGTGAAAAACAGTTTGCTGAAGGCCACTCTGCAAAACCTTGTACAATACTATATAGGAAAGCTTAAGGGCAAACATAGGTCACTGTGAGTGTCTGGGTACCCAATCCATCTCTTTCCACAAGTCCTATGAATATGTAAATGAGTATAATCTATCCAGCCCTTCAGAGTTTCTATGTACCCTATGACTATCCACCATCCCAACCTCCTGGAAGTCATTGTACAAGGTCTCCTATTAACCTTTTTGTCTTTTCGCCTTCAGACTGCTCCACTCCTAAGTGGAAATAAAGACCTTAATCTTTTTTTCCCCCTACTTTAAAAATCTTCTGTTTCCCAATCTGTAAAATCAGGATAAGCCATTTAAAGTACTTAGCCAATTCTGTAGGCTCATTTTTGTCCTGAAAACATCTATTGGTTGTTATCATCTCTCACTACTGCCTTGTTCTTTCTATGACTCTTCTCCTGGTTCTTATTTTCTTTTAAGGTCTCACTTAACCTCTGAGCTCCAATTTACATGCCCATTACGACCCTAGTCACACATGCTCTCTTTCTTCTAGACTCCTAAAGCCGTTATTATTTGTAGCATAAATGGTTCTTATTATTTACTATCTTAAATTATTCATGAACACATCTTATCTTTTTTACAAAATTGAAACATCTCTGAGGGAAGGAAATATGCCAGATGAATTATCCTTCCTTGTATAGCATAGGAAGGACATAGTGACACTGTCACAGAGTCAGTGCAACTACTTTTGAAAAGTTAGCTGTTGATTGGACAGTTTTGTTAAAGTTTCAGTTCTCTATCTCAGTTACAAGTTCTTGTAGATCAGGAACCAAGCTTGACTCTGGCAAAGGTAAAAAATGAGCTTAATTGGCATTCACTATCTCCTCATTTTTACTTTGCCTGTGCTCAATGTCTTCATGCTTTTTCATGCCAATAAGATATGTTTTCACAGATATTTTCTAGCAGTACTACGCATTTCCACTAAAACATTTTGACCATTTCTCTTGACTTTTTCAAAATTTTAGATTCAGAAACTTTCTTTCTTTTTTTTTTTTTTTGGAAAAGTACTTTTAGATTTGCTAAGAATGCCAGCTATAAAATCAGAAATTTTGTTAGAATTCAGCCATAGATAACAGTCTAGTCAAGGTCCATCTAGTCAAGGTCAGTCTAGTCAAGGCTATGGTTTTTCCAGTAGTCAGGTATGGATGTGAGAGCTGGACTATAAAGAAAGCTGAGTGCTGAAGAATTGATGCTTTTGAACTATGGTGTTAGAGAAGACTCTTGAGAGTCCCTTGGACAGCTAGGAGATCCAGCCAGTCCATCCTAAAGGACCATCAGTCCTGAATATTCATTGGAAGGTCTGATGTTGAAACTGAAACTCCAATACTTTGGCCACCTGATGCAAAGAGCTGACTCATTTGAAAAGACCCTGATGCTGGGAAAGATTGAAGGCTGGAGGAGAAGGGGATGATGGAGGATGAGATGGTTGGATGGCATCACCAACTCAATGGACATGAGTTTGAGTAAACTCCAGGCATTGGTGATGGAAAAGGAGGCCTGGTGTGCTGCGATTCATGGGGTTGTCAAGAGTCGGACATGACTGAGTGACTGAACTGAACTGATAGATAAAAATACCTGTATGGTATTTGGCAAGTTATTTTACTCATTCATGATATATTTGTATAATTTTCATTAAAATGTAGTTAGTGAAAATACTGACTTCATAGGCTACTATGAATACTAACTGACAAAATGTGAGTACAGTGTCTAGCTCAGTGTCTGACATATAGTGAGCACTTAATGAAGTTTAGTTGTTGACTATTGATAAAGTTGCTAAGTATACATTCTGCAAAGACAATGGTGATAGGATGGTTTCCAGTTTCTCTGAATCTTGCACAAAAGCAACTATATAATTAAAGCCAATACCCATAGACAACATTTACAACAAAACTAGGTGACAAGATATCCCATTAGGTTCTAAAATATGAGTGTGGAAAAATAACCAATAGTTTTATGACCTACATTCATGTCTGTTAGGAAGAAAAAAAAAAAACAGTTACCACCAGGTGACAACTGACTATTCTGACAACAGGAGAGTCTCAAGATAGCTAATATATATTTACTAGAAATCACAGCAGACCTGTACAAGAAGCTAAGTAACAGGAGCATACAAAAGGCACAGAATAAAGTATGTGAAGGAGCCAGAGCAGTTTCATCCATAAACCCTCAAAAATGATGTCAGGAATTAACTATATGTTAGGGCCCATACTGAGGAGAAACTCAAGAGAAATTGAGGAGAGTGGAATCAAAAATGGATGAATATTGGGACAACAAAGATGAATGTTCTGGAATACAAATTCAATCCAAAAGTTCAAGTGAATAAAAATACAAAGAACAACATCACTATAACAATGAAAGTACCCTCCAAAGCCATTTGCTAAGTAGATCAAAACTGTAACCTAGTAGTGCTGCCATGACTATCATGAACAAGTTGCTGCTGCTGCTGCTGCTAAGTCACTTCAATCGTGTCCGACTCTGTGTGATTCCACAGACGGCAGCCACCAGGCTCCCCCGTCCCTGGGATTCTCCAGGCAAGAACACTGGAGTGGGTTGCCATTTCCTTCTCCAATGCATGAAAGTGAAAAGTGAAAGTGAAGTCGCTCAGTCGTGTCTGACTCTTAGCGACCCCATGGACTGCAGCCTCCCAGGCTCCTTGGTCCATGGGATTTTCCAGGCAAAGTACTGGAGTGGGGTGCCATTGCCTTCTCCAGAACAAGTTGCTTAAACCAACACAAAAATATTCTCACAATTTCTAAGACCAAAAGTCTAAACTCAGGGTTACTAGCAGGTTCGTGAGCCCTCTGAAGGATTTAGGGAAGAATTCTTCCTTGCCTCTTCCAGGTTCTCATGGTTGTTAGCAATTCTTAGTTTGTACAGCTGTTACTACAATCTCTGCCTTGGTCTTCACAATGACTTTACCCTGTGTGTCTCTGTATGTCTGTGTCTTCATATGGCATTTTCCTTTTTGTGTTTCTGTGTCTAAATTTGCATCTTCTTCTATAGACTAGTCATTGGATTAGGATCCACCCCAATCCAATGTATCCTTATCATACCTTGATTAGATCTGTAAAGATATTACTCCCAGTTAGGGGAATAGGCATGAGAATAAGGGTTAGAATTTCAAAATATCTTTTAAGAAGAAACCATTGAAACAGGTATATAAGCCTGGAACATGTGAAGATTCTATTAATTGCAATTATAAAAACCAGGCACAAGACGGCAATCCCTGAAATATGTAGAAATTAGACAATCATTTTGGAAGACTACATTAGAAGAAAATGGGATTATGCCTTATGAGATATACAAGGTAAATTTTAAAAATAAAAACAATCAAAAGGAAAATAAATGAAAGAAGAATTTGATAGGCTTGAAAATAAGGGGCAAGTATTAAAGATAGGTTAAAAAAAAGGTCCAGAATATTGACAAAATGAGTCTCTGGGGAAAAAAAAAAAATCAAGGAAGTAAAAGAAATTCCAAAGACTTTACTCAAAGGAAACTTTCACAAAAATAAATGAAACTCCTACAAACGGAAAGAACATACCATAAATATGAGAATATTGACCCAAAATGAACAAAACCATATTCTGGTAGTTTTATTGTTGTTGAGTTGCTAAGTCATGTCAGACTCTTTTGTAACTCTGTGGAACATATCCTGCCAAGCTCCTCTGCCCATGGGATTTTTCCAGGCAAGAATACAAGAGAAGTTATCATTTCCTTCTCCAGGGGATCGTTCCAACCCAGGGATCAAACTGGTGTCTCCTGCATTGGCAGGTGGATTCTTTACCACTGAGCCACCAGGGAAGCATCTGCTAAAGTTCAGTTAAGTTCAGTCACTCAGTCGTGTCTGACTCTTTGCGACCCCATGAATTACAGCATGCTAGGCCTCCCTGTCCATCACCAACTCCTGGAGTTCACTCAGACTCATTTCCATCAAGTCGGTGATGCCATCCAGCCATCTCATCCTCTGCCGTCTCCTTCTCCCCCTGCCCCCAATCCCTCCCAGCATCAGAGTCTTTTCCAATAAGTCAACTCTTCACATGAGGTGGCCAAAGTATTGGAGTTTCAGCGTCAACATCAGTCCTTCCAATGAACACCCAGGACTGATCTCCTTTAGAATGGACTGGTTGGATCTTCTTGTAGTCCAAGGGACTCTCAAGAGTCTTCTCCAACACCACAGTTCAGAAGCATCAATTCTTCAGCACTCAGCTTTCTTCACAGTCCAACTCTCACATCCATACATGATCAAAGGAAAAACCATAGCCTTGACTAGATGGACCTTTGTTGACAAAGTAATGTCTCTGCTTTTGAATATGCTAAGTTGGTCATAACTTTTCTTCCAAGGAGTAAGCATCTTTTAATTTCATGGCTGCAGTCACCATCTGCCGTGATTTTGGAGCACCCCAAAATAAAGTCTGACAGTGTTTCCACTGTTTCCCCATCTATTTCCCATGAAGTGATGGGACCAGATGCCATGATCTTAGTTTTCTGAACATTGAGCTTTAAGCCAACTTTTTCACTCTCCTCTTTCACTTTCAACAAGAGGCTTTTCAGTTCCTCTTCACTTTCTGCCATAAGGGTGGTGTCATCTGCATATGAGGTTATTGATATTTCTCCTGGCAATCTTGATTCCAGCTTGTACTTCTTCCAGCCCAGCATTTCTCATGATGTACTCTGCATATAAGTTAAAAAAGCAGGGTGACAATATACAGCCTTGACGTACTCCTTTCCCTATTTGGAACCAGTCTGTTGTTCCATGTCTAGTTCTAACTGTTGCTTCCTGACTTGCATACAAATTTCTCAAGAGGCAGATCAGGTGGTCTGGTATTCCCATCTCTTTCAGAATTTTCCACAGTTTATTGTGATCCACACAGTCAAAGGCTTTGGCATAGGCAATAAAGCAGAAATATATGTTTTTCTGAAACTCTCTTGCTTTTTCTATCATCCAGCGGATGTTAGCAATTTGATCTCTGGTTCCTCTGCCTTTTCTAAAACCGGCCTGAACACCTGGAAGTTCTTGCTTCACATATTGCTGAAGCCTGGCTTGGAGAATTTTGAGCATTACTTTACTAGAGTGTGAGATGAGTGCAATTGTGCTAAAGTTAGTGTATATTAAAGAGAGAAAAAAAATCTCATGGTCATCAAAATTAAATTAAAAGTAAAACAAACAAAAAGCAAACCTATGACTGTAAACAAAGAAGAGATTAAGCAAAAACTCTATTGGAAATGAAAGTGTTAATATCAGCTCATGAGGTATTTCATCTTGGATATATTATCAATCCTAACTCTGCTCACTCGAAAGGTCTAAACACAATGGCCAAACCAGAAAAAGTGAGAACTCTTAGTGCCCAGATTGTGGTCTTAAATACCACTTGTTCACTAAGAGTAACAGTAGCTTCTTATATAAAATGTTGGTGTTAGTTCTGAGGAAGAAAATGAACTAAATACATTCTGGGCAATTTTGTGAAGATAGATTAAAAGAACGCTTTCAACTTCTTTCAAATATCAAAAGACAACTTGAGGCTGTACCGGCCGATGGATAGAATGATTTGAACATAATAATAATAACAATTGCAGTGTACAAAGAGCCATCAAATACATTTAAATTCATGAGTTCCTAAAATTTTTCAAAATGAGTGGGTGAGAAAGAAACCGGTTCTTTACCTTGAAAACTACTAATTGCTGCAAAGAATCAGGCTTTATCCCACTTTTCTTTTCTTATATCAGCTGTATCCCTGGGTGTCCAGATAGTAAATGAGGGGATTTATCTGCTTATAAAAGATTCTAGTTAATAAATAAAAAAGAAATTATAGGATTAAAATATCTCCATTTTCCAATATCCAATAAAATCATGGGTCTACATATTAACCAACATCAGCTATAAATATTGCAAAAAGACAGACAAAAAATCATTATATGCTTCCTTCCTGTTGAAGCAACACAATGGCATTTAGATTCTTAACAAAGAGTTAGAACATGAATTTGAACAACCTGCTATATTCAACTAACAATTTGCAGGAAATGATGTGGGCAGAGGACTAAGGTAAGAGTATGTAAAACCCAGAAGATCAAATGGCCTGGGTCCATTAATGGATAAATAGATAAATTGTTCAGAGAAGGCAATGGCACCCCACTCCAGCATTCTTGCCTGGAAAATCCCATGGACCGAGGAGCCTGGTGGGCTGCAGTCCATGGGGTCGCTAAGAGTCAGACACGACTGAGCGACTTCACTTTCACTTTTCACTTTCATGCATTGGAGAAGGAAATGGCAACCCACTCCAGTGTTCTTGCCTGGAGAATCCCAGGGATGGGGGAGCCTAGTGGGCTGCCATCTATGGGGTCGCACAGTCGGACACGACTGAGGCGACTTAGCAGCAGCAGCAGATAAATAGTTAGCTTGCTGTTGTATGCAGAAGACAGGGAGAGATAAGGAACTTTTCAACTGAATCAGACCTAAAATACATTATTATTAATTTTTTTAATGAGCAAGACTAACCTTTGTGTGTTAAAAGTAAGAAACTGTGTAATAAAACTGAAAAATAATGAAAGAATTCATTAGTCTAAATGTTGGCATGGTAGTTACTTAGGGAGAGGGGAGATTAAGCAGCCTGTAATTGGAACCAGGTACTTGTAAGGGGCTTCTGGATTGATTGGCAAAGTCTTATTTCTTGATCTGAGTAGTAGATGAAATGTAAAACAATAATTCCTTAAGTCATATATTTAAATTTGTGTATTCTCATGTCTATTTCTGCATTTTATTTTGCAGTTTGAAAAAGAAGTAGTGGTAGCAGCAAGTAAAAGGAAGACAGTCTAATTGCCTTTTCCCAAAAATTTCTGCATAACTGATTACACATGTTTCTTAAGCATCAGGTCAGGCAGTATAATTCATTAACAGTAATGCACCCACATTAAACAGCAAATCAGCCAGAACCAACAGTATCCTGAGACTTCTGAAATACTCTACTCTTATCCTTTTATGAAAGGACATATTCCAATATTCAAAATTTCTTATTCAGCTAATGGGAATTGAGTAGTCCAATTTTAGATTATCTAAAACTTTTTCATGAGGATAACCAATTAAAAAAATCTCATCAGTATCAAATGACTTTTAATCAGTACATTTTACATGAACATCTATAACTTTATAGAATAATGATATGTTTAGATTCTGTGAGAAATCCCTTTAGGCTCACATGATGCATTAAATTAACTTAAAAATGAGGAAACACAAGTCTATATGCCCGTGGAGACTAATTTCTTGAAACTTTTTGTTAGTTTCTTAGAAAGCTCACTAAGAATTAAGATAATTAAAAATGTTTACAATGCATCTTAAGTTGCCTAAGATGTTAGGATGGGGCCTAGGAATTTGTATTTGTATACATACATTGTGTTACTTTAAGGATTATACTCAGTGAATTTTCTCTTCATTATTTCTCAACTAATTATCTCTGCATGCATGTTTTGGATATTTCAAATTGTAAGCATGTATTCTTTATTTAAGAAACTCTGAAAAAAATTGAGAAGCTAAGTACAAGTTACAATACTAGGGATGTTTATACCTAAGAATGCACAATGAGATATAAAAGTAAGAGATTTTTGCTTCTTCCCTGTCTGAAACCATGAGAAAGTGATGCTTTAGGAAAGAAGGAATTGTTAGGCTAAGGAAGATGACAGATGGTAAATAGCCACTGGGTTTAGTAACCTAAATGTCGGCTGGGAACTTATGCTGAAGCTGTTCTGATGAAATGCTAAGTGAAACTCAGATAATAGTATCTTGACTTGTAAATGGAGTTGAGGCAATATTTTTATTTTAATGAGTAATGAGAACTCAATTTCGAAATTTAGCTACAAAAATGAGAAAAATGGTAACTGGAATGACATCTTCTTCTAGACCTTGCTAAGGCATAATATCTTTAAATATTAGAGTGCTTAGAGATGCCATAACTTAATGTGCTACAGTATTATAATGATATAAATCACATTAATAGGCAATTTTAATGATATTGAAATGTAAACAGCTGGAGAATGCCAAATATCTTTTTCTAACTTTTGTATTTCTTTTATTTTTCCCCCAGTATAGCTACTTCCAGTAAAGTAGGCGCACAGTAAATATTTATATGAATGAATGAAGCTCATCATTCTGCTTATGGCTCAGAGTAGACAGAACATCTTAAAAGTTCCTGCCTTCCAGCAACTTTGAATGATTTCTAATTAGAAATTATTTTATCACTATCCTATGTTCTTCTCTGAAAGTTCTCAAATGTTTCTAAAAACAAAATATAAATTATCATCTAGCAATCCTTGTTATTCTTATTTGAAAAGATAATTTCTACATAGTTGAACTTAGCAGTATTTATGATAAATTAAATGTACAATCATTAGTGGCAAAGAAATTTTCGAGAGTTCAGGGCTATGTAACAAAATGAGTATTCATATAATCTATAACATGGTTTAAAACTTCATAAATATATATTTCCCAATAAGCTTGAACTGTACAAGCAAACAAAATTATTATTTTAAAAACTTATAAATATGTATAGCCACATAAAAATTTACAAATCTGTGTAATATATAAAAACTGCTTAAATAATCCACAGTATTTACTGGAGAGCTCAGAACAGCACAACAGCAGAATAACTCAGTAACACTATCATACTACTATGAGACAGTTTACAGGGCCAGTGCTGAACAAATCAAATATTCTAAGACTAGACTAAGAAAACATAATAGTCCCAAAAATGTGTTAAAGGAATAGTAAAGGGAATTAGTGGATCTAAAGGTTGACATACAAGCATAGTAGCTAACCCTTTTACAAAGACATAAAAACAAAAGACCCAATGCAGCCCTCCATAGTATAGTTCCTTTGTATTCTCCAGTTTTAAAATGACATATTAATAACTAACTGGATGGAAATGCATGATATTATCTTGTTCATGTTCAGCAAAATAATGAGAATGGTAGTAATAATAAAAATAACTCCTGAGTTCTTCAAATCAAACACTGATACAGAGTGCCAAGTTTAGTACAATGTAAGTAAAATACTTTTACAAATTAACTTAAGCTACATTTGGAAAACTCAGCAGTGGCCACAGGACTGGAAAAGGTCAGTTTTCATTCCAATCCCAAAGAAAAGCAATGTGAAAGAATGCTCAAACTACCACACAATTGCACTCATCTCACACGCTAGTAAAGTAATGCTCAAAATTCTCCAAGCCAGACTTCAGCAATACGTGAACCGTGAACTTCCAGTTGTTCAAGCTGGTTTTAGAAAAGGCAGAGGAACCAGAGATCAAATTGCCAACGTCTGCTGGATCATTGAAAAAGCAAGAGAGTTCCAGAAAAACATCTATTTCTGCTTTATTGACTATGCCAAAGCCTTTGACTGTGTGGATCACAATAAACTGTGGAAAATTCTGAAAGAGATGGGAATACCAGACCACCTGACCTGCCTCTTGAGAAACCTGTATGCAGGTCAGGAAGCAACAGTTAGAACTAGACATGGAACAACAGATTGGTTACAAATAGGAAAAGGAGTACGTCAAGGCTGTATATGTCACCCTGCTTTTTTAACTTCTATGCAGAGGACATCATGAGAAACGCTGGGCTGGAAGAAGTACAAGCTGGAATCAAGATTGCCAGGAGAAATATCAATAACCTCAGATATGCAGATGATGCCACCCTTATGGCAAAAAGTGAAGAGGAACTAAAAAGCCTCTTGATGAAAGTGAAAGAGGAAAGTGAAAAAGTTGGCTTAAGCTCAATATTCAGAAAACTAAGATCATGGCATCTGGTCCCATCACTTCATGGGAAATAGATGGGGAAACAGTAGAAACAGTGTCAGACTTTACTTTTCTGGGCTCCAAAATCACTGCAGGTGGTGGTTGCAGCCATGAAATTAAAAGATGCTTACTCCTTGGAAGGAAAGTTATGACCAACCTAGACAGTGTATTAAAAACCAGAGACATTACTTGCCAACAAAGGTCTGTCTAGTCAAGGCTATGGTTTTTCCAGTGGTCATGTATGGATGTAAGAGTTGGACTATAAAGAAAACTGAGCCGAAGAATTGATGCTTTTGAACTGTGGTGTTGGAGAAGACACTTGAGAGTCCCTTGGACTGCAAGGAGATCCAATCAGTCCATCTACTAAAGGAGATCAGTCCTGGGTGTTCATTGGAGGACTGATGTTGAAGCTGAAACTCCAATACTTTGTCTACCTGATGCGAAGAGCTGACTCATTTGAAAAGATCCTGATGATGGGAAAGATTGAGGGCAGGAGGAGAAGGGGATGACAGAGGACGAGATGGTTGGAGGGCATCACCAACTCAAAGGACATGGGTTTGAGTGAACTCCGGGGGTTGGTGATGGACAGAGAGGCCTGGCATGCTGCGATTCGTGAGGTCGCAAAGAGTCGGACAGGACTGAGCCACTGAACTAAACTGAAGCTACATTTTTAAAAGTACCAAAAATGACATTTCTAAGAAATATAACTCTAGAGGAAAATAGTTGTATTTTTGCTTGCAAATATTAGCCACAAATAAAACTATACTTTTGGAGTATAGTTAAGAATTTTGCTTACTATTTTAAGCCCATTTGTCTTGAGGTTCTTTCAATGCTATCTAGTTGATAAATTAATGTTAAGCTAATAGCTTTCTTCCTGGCATATGATGGATAAAGATGCTGAAACTTTAGCCATTTGAATTTGCTCAATGAGTTCTTTACTTGATTAAAGTATAAAAAACAACCTGTGTGTGATTGTCTTCCTGAAGGTTTGAAAGATTCTTTTGAATAATACAAGTGGCACTTGCCTTAAGAATCATCCAAAGTTTTAGAATAGTGAAGAACTTTATAAAATTGACTAATATAAGGAAACTATATTACATACTCAGAGGTAATAAAAGAATGATTAATTCTTAGCAGTAAATGTCCTGTATAAAAATATACAATTATCCAACATCAACTCTATGTCAGAAACTAGGCAGTAGATGTTTGATATCATCATATTAGTCTCATCTGCTAAAAATGGTGCATTAATTACACAGGGGAAGATAAAGCCATACAGTTCATGAAATCACTTTGTGAAATCTTAGGAATAAAATGTTTCAATAAATATTTTATTAATGCATAAATGTCATTCTGAGTAATAACATTAAATTGATTGTTAATAAAAGTATATTTAATCACAATGTATGTTTTCTACATTGATATGCAGATAAAAACATAAAACCTAACAACTAAATACAGTAATGATTACTGTCTTTAGTTAGGCTATGCATTATGTAAAATTTACTTAGGTTAATTGGAATGAGTATAATAAGAAAATATGTTATCAAACAGTTTTCTATCACTATAGATTGTTTTTGATGAGGGTTTAGTTTAACTCCTATTTTATTTTGTGTTGAAGAGATGGGTTTGTAGAAATGACTTGTTATAATAAAAGTAGAATTGATGTCAAAGGATGAGATAGTCGGATGGTATCACTGACTCAGTGGATGTGAATTTGAGCAAACTCCGAGATAGTGCAGGACAGGGAATCCTGGCATGCTGCTGTCCATGGAGTTGCAGAGTTGGGCAGTACTTTACGACTGAACAACATAATTGTTGTCATCACAGTTAGTCATTTCAGGTATATAAAAAGGGAAAAGATCATCAAAAGGGAAGAATCATGGCAGAGGTTGTATCCACAGAGTTGACCATCAGTAATCTCTCTTCTCTATCCCTCTTAAGGAAGATGTAATCTTCCAGTTTCCTCTGACCTCTAAAATATTTCAGATAATGAAATGAAAATGGTAGTCCAGAAAGGATCAAAGGAATGAGGTACAAATTCTGATTGTGCTATAGTGGAAATGCACTTGTAGATTTTGTTACACTTCTTTTCACTATCTCACTTTATTTTCAACAATCATGTTCTCACTGGCTTTATGGGAAAGCCAGTCCCCTTGTGTGGTTATATGTATTCCCATTCTTGTTTTAATAAGTACATCTCATGAGGTGGTTCATCACAGAATTTTGCTGGCTAATCATCTCCTTTCTCCATTAACTGCTGTACTTCATATTTCCCTTAATAACTCATCTCACATCCTGATGCCCAGAAGGTGAACTGCTTGCCATTTAGAGGGATCTTAACTCTTTCTGGTCACTAGAAAGAAGCAATATATTAAATGGATTCTGGGTACTTGACATGAGTTAATGCAGTTTGAAAGAAGAGATTTGTTTCTATCTCACTCAAAGGATCAGTGCAAAAAATCTTTATTCCTTCCATTTCCTACAATCGCTAAAGATATAATTTGGACTCCATTTTAAACTAAATCCTTGGATGGGGAAGGATGTGAGTCTGTCCAAACCCAGCTCACACTACACTTGGTGCTTATGTTTTATGAGGCAAAGTTTATAAGATCCTGCTCCTAGGTTAAGCTCTCAAGATAAGGAAAAGCTTTCTCTATCAAAGATCTGAGCCTTTATACTCTTTCTCTATTCAGTACACCACATTCTCAATATGAAAGCATTCACAAGGAGATGCAGAAATTATTTTCACACTTAAGAACTCTTCAGTCAGACAAGGACTGTAGTCTTGTTTTGCTTCACTCTTGTTCGAATTTCACATAGTTTAAATGATAAGAAATTTATCTCCTTCCTCCCATGTTTTCTTACTCTAATAGATTTCAGGGTTATGTTTTGTTCTTTGCTAGTTTATTCTTATTTGTTTTATTTTTTTAGTGACATTGCTACCTATCAGTATCTCAAGAAAACCTTGAGTTCCTATGAAATTATACTGCTATGCAATTGTAAATTTCATAATAACCATAAGCTTTTTTTCTTGTAAATGTCTAAATCATTTATATTGGCTACCCTGATTTTTTTCTCCAGATCCTTTTATGTGATTAACACCGTTTCTTCGTTTGACCATTAATTAAATTATTCATCCTCAATTATCTTATATGATATTGCAGTTACTGCCAGAAGAATACTTTACATTTTTGTCTGAGTAGTATGTGGTGAAGCAGGCAAGTTACTCTAGTTCAGCATCACAGGAGAGAGCAAGTGCAGGGTCTGAGGTCCAACAGGGAAGTGAAGCAGAGTTGGGTTAATTGTAATCAGGACAAGCAGAAGAATTGCTAGCAATTTCAGGAAATGGGTGCTTACGCCAAAACCCTGTAGGAATCTCTGAGGCAGAGCAGAAAGATTTACAGTATCTTGTGTCTCAGTTGTCAGCCCTGCAGCAATGAATTTTGCCAAGTAAGAATTCTCCATTTGTACTAGACTTACACAGTTGAAACCAAAAATTCAGAGGAACATAACAGCTGGAGTGTGGGACAACATGAAATGGGAAGGAAGATTGGGCATATTACAGGAACAGCTTTAGGAATAGTGCAACTGTGTCCAACTTCCTGTTACCAACATCAGGGGCTGCCTGCTGAAGTCAGCTGCTTTCATCTGCACATAGATTGGCCCTCCACCTGAGCCAGGTGTTCTTAATTACCAGCTCTGCCTGGCGGGGCATGCTGGGATTGTTTCTTGTATTCACAGAAAGTATGTTAAACCTCTGAGCTGATGGCCAAAGAGAAAAGTCAAGCAAACAGACAAAATCCTGTCTCAGTGGTAAAGGTGCTTCCTTATTACAAGAACTAGATCTCTGTCCTCCCTACTCAATAGCTTCCCCTCAGTTTCTGCAGGTTTTCTACTTCCAGGCTTGCATGAAAGATCAGTGAGGGCAAGACCTAGGACTTCAGCAAGATGGTAGGGCTGGGCTTCCCTATCCATTTGATTGGCTATCTGTAAAGATAATAATAATGATAATAAACCTTCCATAATGCTTATCCTGTGCTAACTTGTTTACTGTGTCTCAATCTTCACAATAACCTTGGGTAGACTCAATTATATTACCTTTTACATAGAGGAGAAAAAATAAGGTACAGTAAGTTCAAGAATGCAAAAAGCATTTCCTGAACATATGGATGAATACATTAAGTCAATAGGAATATTTATTGAGCCCCTTGAAGTAGTCCTTGCCTTTATGGAAATAATGTCTTATAAAAAGAAAAGATGGGAAAGAGTAAAGAAATAAACATCAAGTATTGGAGGTTATTGCAAAACTCAGAGGCTACCAGGTACCAATGCCCTAGGCAGACTGAATCATGAAATCAGTTGAGGGATGAAGAAGTGAGACTAAGAAATGGGGAAATCAGAAAGAGGGAAAAGACATTTTTATGCATGAGATAGATGAGCTCTGATTCTCTAGCATGCATGCTTGATCCCTGCCTTTATTTTATAACATTTGCTGCCTCTGGGTGGCCCCTGGGTTAGTTGTGGCCAAAAGGGGTCCTGAAGCCTTTGGGTAAATCCTTTCTGGAACAGAAGCCAGCACCAAATATGCTGAAAATAATTCACATGTTTCAGTTTATTTTGTGGAGGGGATTTGCAACCATCTATCTTGTTGCCCATACTCTGAAATTCATGTCTTTCTGGTTCTTGCCTGTCTTTTGCTTCTGATCAATTTTATTTGTTTCCTTTCTCTCTTTTCCTGTGCTAAGAAATGGCTTGTAAATTATAACTTAGTTATTTTACTATTAATTATTCTAGTTGCCCCAACTAGTGATTTAACCTGGATTTTTATTAAAAAAGCAAAAATCTTTCCACCTCTGGCTTGATGACCAGCCTCTGGGCCCTGCCAATATTTACCAATACTTTCAAAACACTGGACTGAACAAAATATGCCACTTTCTCTAATTTTAGTTCTGACAATTACATTCTATTATAGAGTAATTAGGAAAGTTATGACCAACCTAGGTAGCATATTCAAAAGCAGAGACATTACTTTCCAACAAAGGTCCGTCTAGTCAAGGCTATGGTTTTTCCTGTGGTCATGTATGGATGTGAGAGTTGGACTGTGAAGAAGGCTAAGCACTGAAGAATTGATGCTTTTGAACTGTGGTGTTGGAGAAGACTCTTGAGAGTCCCTTGGACTGCAAGGAGATCCAACCAGTCCACTCTAAAGGAGATCAGCCCTGGGATTTCTTTGGAAGGAATGATGCTAACTCTGAAACTCCAGTACTTTGGCCACCTCATGTGAAGAGTTGACTCATTGGAAAAGACTCTGATGCTGGGAGGGATTGGGGGCAGAAAGAGAAGGGGACGGCAGAGGATGAGATGGCTGGATGGCATCACTGACTCGATGGACATGAGTCTGAGTGAACTCCGGGAGTTGGTGATGGACAGGGAGGCCTGGCGTGCTGCGATTCATGGTGTCGCAAAGAGTCGGACACGGCTGAGTGACTAATCTGATCTGATAGAGTAATTTCTAGAATAACTTGTAATTTATATTCCATATCTACCTAATCCATTTATATAGTTCAAGTATTTAGTGCTTTTTAACACCTGGCATGTGTGAAATGAAAAGAAACCTGTCTTTTGGTAATATGGACAAAATGAATGATAGAAATGGCTTTCCCAAAACTACTTAAATCTTTACCTTTCTTGTCTCAGACAGAGTCAGACTTATGGGTCTGCAATGGAAGGACATGAATCTAATAAGACAAAGGGAACTAAAGTCACAAAAATGGAGCCCCAATATTAATAGGTTGCGTTTTTTCCTCCTCTCCTCACAGTTCTGTGTTCTGTCCACCAAAGTCCTACTCACACTGCTAGGGCCCCTTCAGCTATCACATCACACCTAGGGTGGAGATTTCCCCCTGTTTTTCACTGCCTTAATTTCCTCCCAAATTCCAGTAAACAAAAGGAATTTCACCGTTGGCTGTAAATGATCGGGCTTTGAGGGCTTCTCTGGTGGCTCAGTAAGGAATCTGCCTGCCAATGCAAGAGATAGGGCTTCCATCCCTGGTCTGGAAAGATCCGACACGCTGTGGAGCAACTAAGCCCATGTGCCACAACTACTGAGTCTGTGCTCTACAGCCCAGGAGCCCCAACAAGAGAAGCCACCGCAAGGAAAAGCCCATGTACCACGACTAGAGAGTAACCCCCACTAGGCACGACTAGAGAAAAACCCACAGAGCAATGAAGACCATGCACATCAAAAAAATTAAAACAATACTTTACCTTACGCAGGAAGACACATTTACAAGGTAACAGTTATTTTACTGGCAATGTAGTTATCTTTTGTTACAAGACATATTTTAATGAAACCATACTCAGCATAAAACCTTGATTACATCATTGCAAAATTTTGCTCCTGTTTTTGAAGATTAACAATCCCTGCTATTTGAGTGTTGACACTTCTCCTTTTTTCAGTTTTCTCATCTTAAAAATGAGGATCATAATGGACCTACTTTAAAAAGCTTTTTGGAGAATTAATAAGTTTGTGCATGTAAATGACTTAGAAAAATCCAATACGTCATAGATCTTAGGTATTGTTTTCCCCAAAGTTATATAAGAATGAAAAGATCTTTAAGAAATATCCTGAACAGTTCATAAAATTTTCTCTAAGTATTTCTGTATAGCTTTTTCCTTAATTGCACATATTTTGGAGTCAGAAGAAGTCAGTGTTTCACATCCCTTACTGGATGAGTGATCTTGTGTAGACAATATCCAAACTAAACTTCAGGTCTTTTATCTATGCAATGAACATATTTATTCTTATTTCATTCAGTGGTAATAAAGAGTGCCTTTAGCGTTGAGTACATGTGGTAACTCAGAATATATGATATGTGTGCTAAGTTGTTTCAGTCGTGCCAACTCTGCAACCCTATGGACGGTAGCACACCAGGCTCCTGTCCGTGGGACTCTCCAACCAAGAATCCTGGAGTGGGTTGCCACTTCCTCCTCCAGGGGATCTTCTTGACCCAGGGACTGAACCCTCATCTCTTACCTCTCCTGCATTGGCAGGCAGGTTCTTTACTACTAGCACCACCTGAGAAGCCCAGAATATATATGGTAGCTATTACTATTACACAAAGATTCTTCAGCCAAAATTAAACTATTCCCTAAGTAGTTTGATGATTTGAGCTTAGATAGGTCTAGTTAAATGTATAAATCTCCAGGATTACAATTGAGCAGGCTGTAGGCATAAGTTCAGGCTTGAAATGATTCTTTTTTTCTCATTCAAATGATAGCTGGGAGTTTTCATTATATGTCACCAGTGCTCATCACAATCTCGATTATTTTATTAATCCCCACAGAGTCTGATCATCATAGATTCTGGATGTAATTATTGAGTGACAACTAGAAAGATCAACTTATTTCATGTGGCATTAAAAAAAATTACCTGATAGTAAAGTAAATGGCAATAAGGAGTTCATGATCTGAGCCACAGTCAGCTCCCGGTCTTGTTTTTGCTGACTGTGTAGAGCTTCTCCATCTCTGGCTGCAAAGATATAATCAATTTGATTTCAGTATTGACCATCTGGTGATGTCCATGTGTAGAGTCTTCTCTTGTGTTGTTGGAAGAGGGTGTTTGCTATGACTAGTGCAGATGACACCATCCTTATGGCAGAAAGTGAAGAGGAACTATAAAAAGCCTCTTGATGAAGGTGAAAGAGGAGAGTGAAAAAGTTGGCTTAAAGCTCAACATTTAGAAAACTAAGATCATGGCATCTGGTCCCATCACTTCATGGCAGATAGATGGGGAGAAAGTGGAAACAGTGTCAGACTTTATTTTTTTGGGCTCCAAAATCACTGCAGATTGTGACTGAAGCCATGAAATTAAAAGACGCTTACTCCTTTGAAGGAAAGTTATGACCAACCTAGATAGCATATTAAAAAGCAAAGATATTACTTTGCCAACAAAGATCCATCTAGTCAAGGCTATGGTTTTTCCAGTGGTCATGTATGGATGTGAGAGTTGGACTGTGAAGAAAGCTGGGCATCGAAGAATTGATGCTTTTGAACTATGGTGTTGGAGAAGACTCTTTAGAGTCCCTTGGATTGCAAGGAGATCCAACCAGTCCATTCTAAAGGAGATCAGTCCTGGGTGTTTATTGGAAGGACTGATGCTGAAGCTGAAACTCCAGTACTTTGGGCACCTCATGCAAAGAGTTGACTCATTGGAAGAGACTCTGATGCTGGGAGGGGTTGGGGGCAGGAGGAGAGGGGGACGGCAGAGGATGAGATGGCTGGATGGCATCACTGACTCGATGGACGTGAGTCTGAGTGAACTCCGGGAGTTGGCGATGGACAGGGAGGTCTTGCGTGCTGCGATTCATGGGGTCGCAAAGAGTCGGACATGACTGAGCAACTGAACTGAACTGAACTTCCACCAGAACCCAATGAAATACATGTTTTTTAAATAGTAAGCATATGTTGGAGTGAGCTTTTAGTAACATTGTTTGTCATAAGATTTGTACATTAGCATATTCTTTATACCCACTTCATTAGCTTTTCAAATTTTTTTCTGTTTCTCTGTACTTTAAGTATAAGAATTTTCAGTCATGTGCAGGAAACAGTTGGAATGGGAAAGACATACAAACCACAGATATGTGGGGAATTTCCTCTAGTGGTTAGAGGAAATTCCTGATTGTATTAAAAAATAAATTTTCTTTTGTTTCCTCTGTGCATTTTGTAGTGAATATTTATCATGGGGTTAGATGGGGAAACAGTGGAAACAGTGTCAGACTTTATTTTTGGGGGCTCCAAAAGCACTGCAGATGGTGACTGCAGCCATGAAATTAAAAGAGGCTTACTCCTTGGAAGAAAAGTTATGACCAACCTAGATAGCATATTGAAAAGCAGAGATATTACTTTGCCAACAAAGGTCCATCTAGTCAAGGCTATGGTTTTTCCAGTGGTCATGTATGGATGTGAGAGTTGGACTGTGAAGAAAGCTGAGCATCGAAGAATTGATGCTTTTGAACTGTGGTGTTGGAGAAGACTCTTGAGAGTCCCTTGGACTGCAAGGAGATCCAATCAGTCTAAAGGAGATCCAACCAGTCTAAAGGAGCTCAACCTGGGTGTTCTTTGGAAGGAATGATGCTGAAGCTGAAACTCCAGTTCTTTGGCCACCTCATGTGAAGAGTTGACTCATTGGAAAAGACTCTGATGCTGGGAAGGATTGAGGGCAGGAGAAGGGGACGACAGAGGATGAGATGGCTGGATGGCATCACTCACTCAATGGACATGAGTCTGAATGAACTCCAGGAGTTGGTGATGGACAGGGAGGTCTTGCGTGCTGCGATTCATGGGGTCGCAAAGAGTCGGACACGACTGAGCGACTAACTGAACTGAACTGAATGAAGTTTAATTCTGTAAATTTTTGTCATTCGATCAAAGTCAACAAACTAACAAAATGATTAATTTTTCACTGTTGAATTGAACCACTGGTTTTCAGTCTTGGTGATTTTGCCCCCCAGATAACACTGGGCAGTTCCGGAGACAGTTCTGTTTATCACAACTGGCAGAGGAGAAAAGACAGTGCTACTCGTGTCTAGTGGCTGGAGGCCAGGGATGTGGGCACATACCTGAGGAATGAACGGGTTTAAAATGTCAATAGTGCCAAGACTGAGACATTCTGATCTAGTTAAACAAATTTAATCTGAGTGAGGATGAAGGAGAAAATTAAGTTGGAACTGGGAAAAATAGCTAAAATAAGGCCTAACATCACATCTGGGATATTCAGATATAATGTAAAACTGGATCAACATATTGATTTCATTTCCCAGAGCATATATGCTGCTCCTTATTAACTGCAATACAGATTTTAATTATCATATTACATTGAATTTCCTTACAATCTTTAGTTGGCATATCTGTCTCCACATTAATCTTTTTCCTTTTTTTGAATCCCTGTACACCAAAAAAATGAATTACCTGTTTTAGGCTTTAAAAAACATCAGGAGGATGTTTATGGCTTTTTAAAAACTAAAGTATAATTGATTTACAGTGTTTCAGGTGTACAGCAAAGTAATTCAGTTACATATATATATATATAAGAATATACATATTTTTTAGGTTCTTTTCACTTATAGGTTTTTACAAAATATTGAATATAGTTCCTTGTACTATATAGTAGGTCCTTGGTGGTTGTTTTTCTTTATGAGTCTATTTCTGTTTTGTAGTTACGTTTATTTGCATCATTTAAAATTCACATCTAAGTGATAGCATATGATATTTGCCTATCTCTACATGACTTACTTCACTCTGTATGATGCTCTCTAGGTCTATCCATGTGGCTACAAATGACATTATTTCATTCTTCCTTATGGCTGAATAAGAAATATTCCATTGTATGTGGTATATACATTTCTTTTTTTCATTTATCTATAGGTGGATATTTAGGTTGCTTCAATGTCTTAGTTACAATAAATAGTGCTGCTATGAACACAGGTACGTCTATCTTTTTGAATGAGAATTTTCATCTTTTCTGGAAATATGCCCAGGAATGGGATTGCAGGATCATATAGTAACTCTATTTTTCATTTTTAAGGAAACTCTATACTATTTTTCATAGTGGCTGCACCAGTTTACTTTCCTATCAACAGTGTGGAAGCTTCCCTTTTCTCCATATCCTCACCAGCATTTATTATTTGTGGACTTTTTGATGGCCATTTGGACTAGTGGGCTGCTGCTGCTGCTAAGTCACTTCAGTCACGTACGACTCTGTGCGACTCCATAGACAGCAGCCCACCAGGCTCCCCCGTCCCTGGGATTCTCCAGGCAAGAACACTAGAGTGGGTTGCCATTTCCTTCTCCAATGCATGAAAGTGAAAAGTGAAAGGGAAGTCGCTCAGTTGTGTCCGACTCTTCACGACCCCATGGACTGCAGCCTCCCAGGCTCCTCCGTCCATGGGATTTTCCAGGCAAGAGTACTGGAGTGGGGTGCCATCACCTTCTCTGTCGGACTAGTGTGAGGTAGTATCTTATTTTAGTTTGGATTTGCATTTCCAGGAGGATGTTTCTGAATTAGTATCACTTCTTCTGCAGAAAAATAATTCTAGAGGTATTCTCAGATTCTTCAATGCCTTAAAGCAGTGATTAAGAACATTTGCTTTCATGTCAGATAGGCCTCAAATAAATGTTTTCTTCGCCACTTATCAGCTTTCTGATTTGGGGGAAGCAAAATTCTTGAATTTTAGTTTTGTTATCTGGAAAATAGAATTGATAATATCTGCTTTATAGGCTCGCATAAGTTAAGGAATATAAAATGTATTACATGTTGTTTAGAACATAAGTACCACATAGGTGATATAAAATTTTATCATAATTACCAGTGTACTCATCTGCCAAAGCCCCACCATTCCACACATGAATTTAGTTCATCCTTGAATAAATATGGCCACGGCTAAGCTTGGCAGATGTCAATGGATACTATGGGTGATGTATCCTTCTAGCCATATGGGTTTTGACTGCTTCTTCCTCCTTAGTCCTAAAAGGTCTAAGACCAAAGAGTAGTTCCCTAACTACTCCAGTGACATGGATTCCTACTTCAAAACATCACTGAATTGTATTGTTTTTTCTTTCTCAACCACTCATCTGGTATGAGTCAATAAAATTTTCTGATGTGTTTTAGAAGCATATGAGCTTATTTCTGTACATAAACCTAGATTGAGAATGAGTTATCAGTAATAGTAAAGAAACGATATTTCCATTGGAATCTGAAAGACAACTAACTTCATTTTTCCAAATGTACTTTTCCAAAACCAGATGTTTACCCCCTAAAATATATTTTAGAGTTAATGGATCAAATTATTTCCTTACTATTTTTCTTCATTTTAATTAGATTTTTGAATGTATCTTAGTGGACATGCATACTAAAAATCAGAGGGAAAATGTATGAGAAAGAAAAGATATTAGCTATTTTTTTAAAGTTACCCCAAAAGTTGGAAATATTTAAATTGGTACTACAATTGCATGTATTCATAAACCTAAATTGAATAATTAAACAATCACATTAAAATAACTTCATTAGTAAACCACATTAGATGGATTTTTAAGTGAAAATTTATTTGATCTATAATGTTTAGATGACTCATTAAATTATATTCATAGAAAAATCCAAATCAATATTTAATCAGTGATATCTAGAAATGTTCATTTTAATGAGTTCATAATGTCATTTCACATAAAGAGTTTTCTTACTATAAGTAAGAAAGATGAGTTTTTGAGCATCATATTTTAAACCATTCCTGAGCCCTTAATCTAGGGTATAAATACCAGCAAAAAAAATTTTTTTTTAAATTATACTTAAGAACCAGGGTGATATTGGAACTTTACCGACTGGTACCACATAGACACCAACCAATGAGACAATAGTACTGACCAATGAGAATGGATTATGGTGTGGAGCATCCAGTAGAGACACATTAGTGAATACTGGCTGCACAACATCCTTGTGTGTGGACTTAATATAGAGCCATTATTAAGTGTATTCATACTTTGCCTAGACTATTCATTCCTCCAAATTGGCAGGAATACAATAAAGTTCATTAGTTTTTGCTGATACATGTTTTGTAGAGACAGAAGAAAAAAAATAGTTAAATGTGAAAGTAGTGAAGTTTATTTTATGTAAGGAATGTAGTAAAATTTCAGAGCTTAACAGATTCTTTCTTATCTAATTATCATTATTCTGTTTTAATTGGAAGTTACACAAATGTCAGACATTAAATCTAAGACAAATGTCAAGTGGAATCCCACACCTGTACAGTAACATCCCTGGCATCCACATACATTTCAGCCGATCATTAGCAATTAGTAGTGTTTCTCTGTCCATCTAATTGTTCTACAGATCTTTCCCAGGTGATTTTTCAGTTCTCTCAGTGCCCTGGCTTGAAGTTAAAATGTTATTGGCTTTTCATCTTGCAACCATTTCATTAAGGTTTTAGCCTGACTGAGCACATTAAAATCGCTGCTGCAAACCTGGGCTGTGTTTACCCATGTGAGGTAAAGTGGAGCACAGGGCAACAACCATTCATAATTCAGATCCAAGAAACTCTGTTGCTTGAAATATTTAAATAGCTGAGACTAAGTGTTTTCTCTGCTTGAGTTGCAAGAATTACTTCACTTCTCCACTTCGATTTAAGTGAATCAGTCCAAGCTCATTTGAACATGTTGAATTATCTATTTTAGCCAGGACCATTTCTTAGAACTTCTGTGAAAAAAGGAAATCAGGTAGTTCTTTATCAGTTCTTAGAACATTTCTGTATTGAATTCCTCTTGATCAGTCTTTAAGATAAGGAAAAGGAGTCATATAGTTTCAATGGTGTGGTGGTTTAGTCACTAAATTGTGTCCGACTCTTACAACCTCATGGGCTGTAGCCAGCCAGGCTCCTCATCCATAGGATTTCCCAGGCAAGAATATTGGAGTGGGTTGCCATTTCCTTCTCCAAAGGATCTTCTGATCCAGGGTTTGAACCTAGGTCTTCTGCATGGCAGATTCTTCACTGACCAAACCAAAAGGAAAGCTGACATAGTTTCAAAACATCACTCTTTCAGAATGATTGAGAGGAATATATACTCAGCTGAGATTCTAAGCAAGGGCTGCCTGATGCCAGAGCTCAGGCTTCTGAGCCATGATTCATGGAAGGCCATGAATATTCCACATGGCCTATAAGGTCAATACATACATATATATATATATATATATGTATATTTTTTTTTTTTTTTTTGGTTGTCAACCTTTTTTTTTTTTTTTCAGCTTGCATTCCTTTTTTTTTTTTTTTTTTCTTTTACTTTACAATATTGTATTGGTTTTGCCATACATTGACATGAATCTGCCATGGGTGTACATGCGTTCCCCATCCTGAACCCCCAGGAACAGAAAAGATGAGATAGCTTTGGATCACTGATAACTTACTACTCTTGGTCCAACACTGCAACAAAAGCACCTTTACTATGGACAGTGTCTTCTAAGCCCACAGCAGAGGACAAAGCTTTTTCTACCATTGCTAGGAAATAATTACCCTGAAAATGTCATAATTGGCTACCAGTGACTAGTTCAAAGTATCACAGCAGCATAATGAAGTGCCAAACAGGGACAAATACCTAGAACAAGATGCAAACCCTTCCCATAAATTGTACTTATAATTAAATTATCAGATAAAAATCAATGATATGATAATGTCTTTAAAACACAATTGCATTGCCTTCTTTTTGTAATTCTAAAGGGAGTGTAGAGCCCACAGCTGTATTCATTCATGCCCATCTCATCATAGTTCTTGCTTGCCAACATCTCTCAAATGGATGCTTTGGGAATGTGACAACTTTAGCACAGATAGAATGTAACAGCACTGTGCATGCTTACATGGTAAAATATTAAATTCAGGTTTCTTTTCATTTATGCAAGGTTTTTATACAAAATTAGGAACAGTTTATAGATTGAAGAGTGAATATATTTGGTTTATTTAAGCATGCTGAATATAAAGTGATTTTTACCTTGCCACCATATGTCTACCTGTGCTCCTGTGTTATTCTCCCAGCAGAGATTTTAACAGTAATATATAACTTTAATAAGGCTTCTATTATGTACCATACTTTAGATATGGTAACCAGTTCACCATTATAAAACTCTGTGAGGTAGTAGTATCTACATGTTATGGCTAAGGAAACTAAAGCTGGGAGAGGACAATTAAAGAATCTGAGGCCCTTCAACCAAGAAACGACAGAGTAGGGACTGGAGTTCAAATAATCTGGTTACATATATTGAAAAGATTTTCATATGGTACTGTTACAATGTAGTTAGAGAAACTTAGATTTATCCTTTGAACTTAAACTCCATTACCTCTTTCTAGTGAATTTTTATTCCCCAAATGAACTATTATGAGAATGAAGAGACAAAAATGCAATTTTGCCTAGTATCTCTTCTTAGTGATTTTTTAAAATCTCTGGACTATATGAGATCTAATAATTTATTAAAATAAAGTGACTTTTGGGGCCTTCCCAGGTGGCACAGTGATAAAGAATCCACCTGCCAATGCAGGAGATGTAACAGATGTGAATTCGATCCCTGTATCTAGAAGACTCCCTAAAGTAGGAAATGGCAGCCACTCTAGTATTCTTGCTTGGAAAACTCCATAGATGGAGGAATCTGGCGAGATGCAGTCTATGGAGTGGCAAAGAGTCAGACACGACTGAGCATGTACATATTTATATGTTTTAATATGTTTAAAGACATTTTCACATAGTATATCAGTTTCAGTTCATAAAAGAATGCAAAAAATGACTATTTTAGATGTATTAGCCATGTATGCACTCACAAAAGTAAAAGATGCTTGCCCCTTGGAAGAAAAGCTATGACAAACCTAGACTATGTATTAAAAGCAGAGATATCACTTTGCTGACAAAGGTCTGTAGAGTCAAAGCTATGGTTTTTCCAGTAATCATGTATGGATGTGAGAGCTGGACCATTAAAAAGGCTGAATGCAGAAAAATTGATTCTTTTGCACTGTAGTGCTGGAGAAGACTCTTGAAAGTCCCTTGGTCAGCAAGGAGATCAGACCACTCAATCCTAAAGGAAATCAACCCTGCATATTCGTTGGAAGGACTGATGCTAAAGCTGAAGCTGTAATACTTCAGCCTCCTGATGTGAAGAGCTGACTCATTGGAAAAGATTCTGATGCTGGGAAAAATTGAGGGCAGGAGGAGAAGGGGCTGACAGAGGATGAGATGCTTGAATGGCATCACTGACTCAGCGGACCTGAGTTTGAGAAAACTCCGAGAGTTAGTGAAGGACAGGGAAGCCTGGTATGCTGCCATCCATCAGGTCATGAAGAGTCAGACATGGCCTAGCAACTGAACAATAACAGCTATGTACGACTTGTGTGCTGGTTCCAGATCTGTCAGGAAGGTATTTGTTTGGAAGTAATGAGAGTTTCTATCAGTCCCATTTTTTAAGTCCCAAATCAAGAAAAAAGACCTTTTGGCATCCTGTCTCAAAAATAATGAGAGAAAGCCTAAGAAGTGTCTAAAGTAGTGTAAAAATGTTAATGTTAATTAGACTGCTTTAGATCAGTATTATTCTTTCAGCTCCAGAAAGGAACTGGCAAACCACAGTCCAATCCTCATTTAAGTACAAAAAAGATTAGATAGTAAATATTGATGGAAAATCAGAGACAAAAAGGAATGATCCATATTCATTCTACAGATCAAACTTTTATGATATGTGTTTACATACCCAGACGTGTGCATGCTCAGTTGCTCAGTCATGTCCAACTCTTTGCAATCCTATGGACTATAGCCTGCCAGGCTGCTGTGTCCATGGGACATTTTAGGAAGAATAGTGAAGTGGGTTGCCATTTCCTCCTCCAGGGAATCTTACCGATCCAGGGACTGAACCCTCGTTTCCTGCATCTCCTACATTGGCAGGCAGATTCTTTACCACTGAGCCACCTGGGAAGCCTACATACCCAGATATTTAAAGCAAAAACATGAAAGCTAAGAAACTTAAGTAAGTTGCCAAAATCTAAAGAGATGTATTTAGTAATTTAAAATCTTACTTGAAAACTTACCTTTCAATTATTCCATTACTACTCTAATACAGGGAGACGTCTAGTCAGAATAAGCCTAGCCAGACAGACAATTCTGTGCAACTGGTTCATAATATTAATGTGTTTCTTGTGGGAGCTATAATTAAGTGTATAAAGCATATTCATCTTTAATAATAAGGCATTGATTATAGAGTAGCACATTGTTTGCTGCATGACTGCTGACTGCAACTTACTGAGAGTGCAGGTGAAAAGTGGGCACTGTTGATAAGAAGGGATGGGAGAGGTCAGGCTAAAAGGAGAGAATAGGGACTTTGAATTTAGGTGAAATACTATAAAAAGTGTTCAGAAACAGTTCATTAGGGCATGGGGAATTTAAAGGCAAAGTATTTAAACAATAAACAGCAACTTAGATATTTAAATATTAAAGAACACTTTTTCAATTACTGAATATTGCTATAACATGCTTCTATATGGAGAAGGAAATGGCAACCTACTCCAGTATTCTTGCCTGGAGAATCCTATGCACAGAGGAGCTTGGTGGGCTACAGTCCATGGGGTCACAAAAAGTTGGACACGACTGAGTAATTAACATACATACACATTTATGCGTAATGTTATTTGAGTTTTGGACTTCCCTGGTGGTGCTCCCACTCCAGTACTCTTGCCTGGAAAATCCCATGGGTGGAGGAGTCTGGTAGGCTGCAGTCCACGGGGTCTCGAAGAGTCGGACACGACTGAGCGGCTTCACTTTCACTCTTCACTTTCATGCATTGGAGAAGGAAATGGCAGCCCACTCCAGTGTTCTTGCCTGGAGAATCCCAGGGACAGGGGAGCCTGGTGGGCTGCCGTCTATGGGGTCGCACAGAATCGGACACGACTGAAGGGACTTAGTAGCAGCAGCAGCAGCAGGTGATGCTAGTGGTAAAGAATCTCCTTCATCATGGAAATGTCAAGCATATAAACATTACATATAATGTTATAATGAATCTCTGTACCTATTAGCCTGCTTTAATAAATTATCAATATTCTGCCAATTTTGTTTTATCTATGTCCTCCCATACTCCCCACCTTCTCCCTTGATTATTAGGTAATGTGCATATTTTGAAATACAACATACCAAAAAAACTAATACATCAATGTAACTCACAACATAGATTATGAATGTTTTTAGGGAGGTACTTTGAATGTGAATACTAAGTTGCTTCAGTTGTTTCTGACTCTTTGCGACCCTATGGACTAAAGCCCACCAGACTCCTCTGTCCACGGGATTCTCTAGGCAAGAATACTGGAGTGGGTTGCCATTTCCTTCTCCAAGGGATCTTCCCAACCCAGGGATCAAACCCATGTCTCTTGTGTCTCCTGATTGGAAGGAAGGCTCTTTACATAGTAGTTAATAAGTTCTAGACTCCCTTGAAATTCCATTTCAACTTCTGTTGATAAGTCATGAAACTTATTTGATGCCTGGACAATAAATTTAATAAAACTTATTGTTTGCAGGCAATTTTGAACATTGACTGAGACTGTCAGAAGTAACAAATAATCTTCTTTATATAGCTCAGTGCTGAGTAGGCTTAAACAGCCTCTGCCTCTAGAATGGAATGTAATTATAAGACATGATTACAACTGATTATAATCAATCAGCATAGTCTTAACTGTAATTTATATTGCTGCAGCTGTGGTTAGATTAAATCATCACATAAGATACAATTTCTACTAGATATGTGAAATTATTTGAACAAACCCAAATACAGTAAACTCATAATACCATAAATGCATAGTACATTTTGTCAGTTGCATAATACTGTAAGACTCTGTTTATCACAAAATAAATTTTTCCTCTACAGAGTTTAGTGTTGATTTGAAAGACAAAACTGTTGCTTCACCAAGTTTGGCAGATGTGACTTCTGGGCGTTGGTTCTGCCCATGCCACTGGTTTATGCATACTGTGTAGTGACATTGCTATTACATTTGAAGAACTATATGAGTGCAAAACTTATGATATTAAAGTATTTTTTTCTTCTCAACTGAAGATTAAACAGGACATGATTGCTTTCATTTTCAATTTCTAAGGTCATTTTAACCTTAAAACCTTTAAAGTTTCCAATTATTTTACATTATTATCCAGATCATAATGTAATAATAATGTAAAACTCAGATTCACCAAATATGTATTAATGTAAACTAGAACTGATAAATGAAGCATAATCCTTGATCTCAATAAACTACAGGTGGAACTTTTGGAAAATAAAAATACATATATATAAATTTAGACACATTAAATCCACAATAATTAGAAAGATGGAATCAGCTTCTAGAGCACTAAGCAAACAACAGGGTAATACAGGAGCCTGTCTACCATGGATATGTGTATCTGTTTATTGACATTTGCTTATAAACTTGATTTCTCTGAGGTTTAATCACCTTATAGATAAAAGAGGGAAAATTCCTGTTCTTTTTCTAGTATAGGACTGATGTGAAGATCAAATGTTATAAGTCATTAAAAAGTCCTTTGAAATCCATTAAAAATTAGCAATGTTATTCTTAAGTAATATACAGTTCTAATTGATTTTGTTTTATTCCTTGAGTCAAATGGTGATACAAAAATAACATAGTATATCAAAATCTCAAAAAAGATTTTTGTGTAATTCTTGTTCTAAGAATGATATAATTAACATTACTCTACCTACTTTTTAATCACTCTGTGGAAATATTTTTTATGTATATAGTAATTTAATCAAATAACTTGAAATTGTGCAAAGAATAACTCTGGCAGCCCATAGATGCAGTTCTTTGGCTAGAATCCAGCTCACCACCAAGGAAAAAAACATTTTAAAGACCTAAAATCTGAAAAATAATTCTGCTTTCAACATTAAAATTCTTTAATATTTTATGTGGATTCATGAAGCATTACTAAATTTCAAATAAATACTTACTGTGGCAAATGGACAGACCATTCTTGACAGGCTACCACCCCCAGGGCATGGCACAGACAGTGGGCACACTCACCAGTCTTTACGTGAATGAGTCCTTTTTCGCTTGTCCTTAAGCTTTGGCCTGAGCGGCAGGCTGCAGGTTTGGCACACATCTAGTCACCTAGTGATGTGAAGCTGCTCTCAAGGAATGTCAGCTTTAGGTATCATCTAGGTACCCTCCATCTGCCATGCTCCAGCTCATGGGTATTGCCCAGAAAAAAATCTTATGCATTCATCTGGATCCCTGATTTCTGTGACTGCTGCTCAAGGGACACCTCCAGATTGCCTTACTATTTGACTGTATATATTTGCATACTTTAGAAGCTGCTGCCTGAGGGTCTGGCTTCTAATCAGCCTGAATCTAGGCTGAAATTCTCCCCTTTGAGAAACTGACAGGTCTTGGCACATCCCAACAACTAGAAGCTTTAAAATACAATCGGCAACAAAGACAAACACAGACGTTTAAGAGAAAACTAGAAGGTAAAGACAGGTTGAATGATGAATTTATCACCTACACAAGGCCACTCCTTCAAGACTGGGAGAGGTGACTGCTTCATGAACTATATAAAAATCTACATAGAGAGTTCACAAAGTAAAGAAACAAAGAATATGTTCCTTAAAGAGATTATAATAAAACCTCAGAAAAAATCTTAATGAAATGGAGATCAAAAATTTATCTGATAAAGAGTTCAAAATAATGATAAGACCTTCACCAAACTTTGTAGAAGAATAGATGAACAGAGTAAGAGCTTCAACAAAGAGATGGAAAATATGAGAAAGCCCCAAAGATAAGTCATAGGCTGAAAAATACAATAATTGAACTGAAAAATACACTAGTTATTTAACAGACTAGGTTAAGCTGGAGAAAAGATCAGTCAACTTAAAGGAAAGGCAGTGGAATTTAACCAAGCAGAGCAGCAAATAGAAAAAAACAAAAACAAAAAAAGAAAAAAAATAAAGGTAGATTAAGGAACTTATGGAATGACATCAGATAGACTAATATCATGGAGTTCCCAGAAGGAGAAGAAAGAGGAAGGGAAGCCTATCAATAGGTTTTTCAGCAGAAACTTTGCAAGCCAGAAGGGTATGGCACAATATGCCTAAAACTACAGTATATATAGAAAACCCTTAAGATGCTATCAAAAATCTATTAGAATTAATAAACAAACAGTAAAGTTGCAGGATTCAAAATCAATACACAAAAATCTGCTGCATTTCTATACACTAATAATGAATTATCAAAGACATTTTTAAAATACCATTTACAATTGCATCAAAGAGAATAAAATACATAGAAATAAATTTAAAGGTGATAGAAGATTTGTATATTTAAAACTATAAGACTTTAAGAGAATAAATGGAAGAAGACAAATAAAAAGATATTTCATGCTCATGACTTGGTAGTATTAATATTCTTTAAATGTTAATAGTATACAAAACAATATACATAATCAATGCAATTCCTATCAAAATTCCAATGGTATTTTTCACAAATATTTAACTATCCTAAAATTTATACAGAACCATACAAGACTCCAAATAGTCAAAGCAATCTTGAGAAAGAATAACACTGCGAGCATTAAGTTCCCTGATTTCAAATTATATTAAAGCTAGTAAGACAATATGGTTGGCATAAATACAGACACATAGATCAGTGGAATATAATGGAGGCACCAGAATTAAATCCATACATAAGTTGTAAATAAATTTATGCAAAGGAGCCAAGAATATACAAGGAAGGAAGAACAATGATATTGGAAAAATTGAACTGCCACAAATAAAAGAATGAAAATGGACCACTGTCTTATACCATAGACAAAAATTAACTCAAAATGAATTAAATACTTGAACTTAACACCAGAAATCATAGAAATCCTAGAAGGAAAAAAATAGTAAGTTCCTTAACATAGGACTTGGCAATAATTCTTTTTAATCTGAAATCAAAAACAACAAAATAAAAAACAAACAAGTGGCACTATATCTAATAAAATAGTCTCTGCAAAGCAAAAGAAACTATTAGCAAAACAAAGAGACAACCTGCAAAATCTGGTAAGAGGCTAATATGCAAAATAATAAAGAACTCATAAAGTTCAATAGCTAAATAAATAAATGAACATTTCAATTAAAAAATAGGCAGAGGATCTAAGGAGACCTTTAAAAAAAAAAA